>NC_055968.1:21164550-21174550 GCF_018492685.1 Alosa sapidissima | reverse complement strand
GTAGACTAAAAGCATCTTCCACCATAATGCGACTAAAATTGGACCCAACAGAGGCCAACACTAATGAGCGAACCCTGGAGCTTGGACCGTGACGGTCGGGCCATGAATAAAAATCTCTGTATGTTCCAACTTTGTCCCCATTTGTTCTAGTTGGCTCGTAGGAATGACAGGTGGACAAAGCCACTGTGTTTTTCAGCTGCACACCCCCCCCCCCCCCCTTTTTTCTAACCCCCCCACCCCCCCTGTTGAGTGGAACTTTGGCAGAGACAAAAGCAATTAAGCAGACAACATTGCAGCTCTGGGCTGTCAATCAACACTCTGGAAGTGCTGACAAAGGCAAACGGGATCACCTGAGTGCATCTCGCTCCCAAGCGACAACAAGCGCCTGGGGGGTGGGGGGGGGGGGACATTACCCCTCCAGAATTGTAGCAGAGCCATCAGCAGGCGAAAACAGCCAAACAGGTCACCCATGACACTGACATGCTACAGATCGTCAGATAATGTTAAATGTGATCTTCACCACTGACCTTTAGGGCTAACTGCTGCTTAACCTTCTGGAGAGGTCACCCGTTGTTTTTAGCAACAGTAATGTGATATAAAACTAGTAGGTATAAAAAATGGAGATGGTATGCTACTACATGTTCTTACTGGGATCGTGTTAAGATGCCCGTTAATAAGAAAGAAATAACAGAAAGAAACTGAAATGTAATTTCGAGGAAATTACCAGTGCATGAAAATATAAACATACTGTATATTAACATAAAATGCCAAACAAACTTTTATTTGGAAACAGTTGGCAGGAGTCATAGTTGATAACAACTGACAGTTGAAATGGCTGAACAGTTAAATAGTTGAGTAGTTTAAATAGTTAAATTATTTAATAGTGAATTATTGTAGTGAGGATATTTATTTTGAAACAGTTGTGGGCAGAGGAAATAGTAGTCTTAAGAGAGCCAGATTGTATGCTTAAAGCCTGAGACAGAGTATATAGTTTAAAAGTTGAATGTAGATAGTGTGATGGATGTTGATAGACAGAAAGTTGAATGGATGTTGATAGGCAGATTGTTTAATGGATGTTGATGTATAGTTTAATGGGTGGATGAGTGAATGGTTTGAAGAGGATGAATGGATAGAAAGTTGGATGGAATATGCCTTATATCCTTGTAGAATGGAGAGACACAGAGAGTTGGCCTAGTTAAGCAGAAAGCAGTTGATACAGGTGCAATCAGTTTAACTGGCCCTTTGATGGGTCCTAGTAGTGAGCAGCTAGAAGTTGATACAGGTGCAAATCAAGTTAATTAGTCCATTGTGATGTCATAGTCTAATGCAAAGTCTATGGGGAAAAATAAGCTTGTTTTTTATTAATATCTCAAAAAGTATAACGTTTACAAAAGTGAAAAATACATTCCCCACGTGTCCTTTTCAAGACCTACGTTACAAAGTTTGAACGAAGTTTCTACGTTAAACGGTTAAAGCTGAATTAGATGCAGAAATTTGGTGGGAAGAAGAAGAAGAAGAAGAAGAAGAAGAAGAAGAAGAAGAAGAAGACTTCGGATAACAGAACAGTGCATTTTCATGCACTGCAATAAGAAGAAGAAATCGGATAACAGTAGAGTGCATTTTCATGCACTCTAATAACTGAAAGAAATGGAAATAACTAGGTATATACAACCAAGTAGTAAGGTGATTTGGTACAAAATAACTGAAAAGTTGGACAGAGGGTCTTGTTCAGTGATCTGAATCGTTTGATTTAAAATCTGGCAAATGGTGAGAGTGTCATGTCATGCAATAAGAAAATTAAAACAATGAAAGTTCTACTGTTGACGAAGGATTTTAGCGTATTTTGGATGAATTTTAGATGAATCTGCAATTATTTGGTTGAGTAAGTGCTAAGTAGAGGATAGGTAGAGGATAAAATAATAATATACATAAACAACAGCAAAGACCCAAGAATGAATCCTTGAGGGACACCACCACGTGCGAGAGAAAGGTATCGGGGATCCCTTCTGCTGTCAAATTGTTTCCAGTTCTTAAGATAGTAAAAATATAAAAATGACAGTAACAAACTGTAACAATGGTTAATGGCTAGTTATTTCATAAATTCTTAAGGAAAGTAAATGCTAAAATCAACTTTCTGCCTATTGTTATTATGTGTGAATGGTGGGGGAGGGGGGGCAGAGGGAAGGATAAGGGAAAAAATCAAGAAGTCAATGAGATGAGCTCTTAAAATCTGGCAATATTCATCAATCAGTTGAAAGGTTTTTAGTGACTTATGTAAAATTAGTCACTAAAATATGTATTTTTCACCCTTTCTGGGGTGGCTATCAATATGTTAGTGAAGCTGCACTAAACCTAAAACTCAAGATGATGCTGATCACCCTGCAAGGACAAGATCCCTTACATACCCTGCTTTAATAACTTATACACCACAGATCACATGTCAGCCACGTAAAACATTGATGAAGTCCTATGTCCGATGCACCACGCTTCATTAACCTAGACTTAATGGCTGATGAGACTGAAAAGACATTTCTGCAGCAGCTGATGGGATGTGACTCACGCACCAAATGGGAGGGTCAGTGGCAGCTAGGGGGATGAGCGAGTCGCCCCCAACAACAACTGACTCCGGAACAGATGTGGTCCCAATCCGCTTCGCATCTGTCCCGAAGCCAGCGTCTGCCTTGGCCTGCATGCAAATGGCAGATCTGGCGTCCGAAAAAGCAAGATGAGCTCTGGAGCAGTTACACAGTCAGTCTGTGAGCTCGTTTCCACAGATGTCTTTTTGAGCACCAACGGGGGGAAGGCTATGGGGAATAGATGGGAACAGCATCTGATTAGCTGCATTAAAATACGGCGCAACACAGTGCAAGGGGAGAAAGAAGAGACACACACAGAGGAGGTGGACTTCCCAAGGGGAGATAATGATGCTACGACACTTTTTAGCTGTTAGACTCAAATAGTACCAGACAAATGGTGGAGACTGGAGAGGCGCTGGCCACAGTCACAGAGCAACATACACACACACACACACGCGCACACACACACACACACACACACACACACACACACACACACACACACACACACATACACACACACACACAAATACATATGCATACAAACATACCTAATGTTAGTGTACAGAGTTCAGTTCTGCACCATAAGGAAAGCTAAACCTGCCTGTCTTCAACTACAGACCAAATGAAAAAACAATACCAGAGGTAGTAGTCTCCAAGATAATGGTACTCCACAGAATACACAAGATTCTACTTTTAAACATTTTCATCTCTTTAAATGATTTACAGTCCTTTGACCTTACGACATTCAGGTGTAGTGTGATCTGCAACAGAACATGCATTTGTGAATCTAAACCACTGACTTACTTAAACCCTTTTGCTCCCTGGGGAGCATAGGTCATTCATGAACTTCCTCCAGGTGGTTCCAGCTGACCGCTAAACCACTCCTATAGACCCTTTCAGCAATAAAAACAAAAACAATGCTTGAACGTTCTATTTGGGCCCCAATCTACTTCCTCTGCATTAAGATAACATATGGAATGTTAAAACGGAAGTCTTGTGGGGCCAACTATGATGCTGATAATGGAACTCTCTTGAAAGGGTCCATTCACATAATCATTATTCTCATTACGCTCTCTAAGCATTTTATGGTATTTAAATGCAGAGGAGATTACATATGATGCTGAGGTTCAGTACTGAAGATGTGCAGTTCAGTCTTGTGTGAAAAATGACCAAGAGAGAAGAAGAGGTCAACAGAGTGAGAGAGGGTTCTCAGCATGAAAGAGACAGAGATGGAGAATAATAGGACTATGTTTTGTAAGAAAAGATCTGAAACATGATCACTATAGAACACTATTTTAATTAGTATTTGTCAGAATTTGATTATGTAGTCTTATCACACATTATACATCCCAGAGAATGGTGGTCTGGTGTGACAAAATCAATTCAGCTGTAAAACAGCATCCTGTTTTGAAAAGTATCATATAATAGCATGGCAGACACCGAGAATCAATCATTCATTATTCGATCAGTAATATTTTAAATGTCATCTGAGCCCACAGGCCGGCTACTAGGATAACAAAATAAGTTGCCTTCACAGGTCAGTAAATAGCACTGAGGCATTTCTTTTCCAGATCAAATGAACAGTGTGTCTCAATTTGCTCATTAGATAACACACATTTCTTCTGGGGAGCCAATGTTTGGTCAAAGAGAAAGAGGCTAAATCATAACATCTCAGTATATCTTATCACAATATTCAGCCTATAAGATAGAATATGAATTAAAGAATATGAGCAACATTTTACAACAATAATGCATAACACGTTCCCTTCTTGCACAGTCCATCAGGTGACTTACACTGTTTGTATTGTTATTCTCTCTAACCCAATCTAGCCATCCTTACTTATGCTCCTGGATCTTGTGGATATTTATGGTCATTAAGGAGGGCACTTTACTATTTAGAGAAGAACATGAGGCAAAGAGGACAACTCAGCTGAGGAGATCAAACGCAAGAGAGCAACTAAGGAGATCAAGTGAAAAAGAAGTTTACTACTATTTCAGCACTGTCTCATCTGTATGAAATGTACAGTATTACACATTTGTTTTAGCTACAATATGGGGTTTCCCCCCTAAATATCCAAGATACTCCCTCAGTTCAGTGCGCCTTCGAGCGAGCCTCACTTTCTGGGGTAGACTACATACACTCTTTTTGCTGACACCAGATTCCTATTGTCCCATGGCCAACTCATCTGCTCATGGCCGACTGAAAACATTTCTGAGGAAAACAATGCCACCTGAGCACAGATGAGGGGTATTTCAGACAGACGTAAAGCCGCATCCTTCTGTGGCCGTGAGATTTTTGAGTCATGTGATTATCATCTCCTGTGCTGGTGATAAAAGCCACGATGCCACAGAAGTTTCAAGTTTCAGGCCACACACACACACACAGTTTTGTTGACATCGTCTTAAGAGACGTAGCCATAATGTCTGTCTGCAAATAGCTCACTGAACATTCTTCTGGTTGACTGGAGAAAGGAATTAAGGTTAAGGTAGGGTTAGATTCTCACAATGAGCTTAAGACACGTGCAGGGTCCTAAAGTAGCCTTCTGACTGGTTTCCCTATGCATATTTGACCATGCGGTGACCTGATTCTGGGGCACAGACTTGATGTTCAGGTTCGGGAGCTTGAAGACAGTCACTGGGCTGACACCAAAACACCGCCAGAAGCCATAAGGCTAAGGCAGCGTTATCAAACGGATTAAAGGAAAAGCTAGCAGTCAGCATCCCCTTAACTTTCACTAGCACATGGTGAACTCTCTCTTTCTCTGTGTGTATGTATGTGTACTGTATGTGTGTGTGTGTGTGTGTGTGTGTGTGTGTGTGTGTGTGTGTGTGTGTGTGTGTGTGTGTGTGTGTGTGAGAGAGAGAGAGAGAGAGAGAGGAGGGAGGGAGGTGCATTATGACTCACAAATGTTCAAATGTAAGAGTCATGAATCATGCAAATTGGCACTGTACTGGCCATTTCCTAAAGTACTACCAAAAACACATTAATGTTCACACACACACACACACATGTTCAAACACACAGAGATATATAGGCTACACAGCCAAACAAGCATGCACACACGTATAAAGTGAATCTATACATTCTGCTCCTTAAGCTATGTTGCGAATAAACTCTCTTTTTCTCTCTCTCACACACAAGCGCACACCCACTGCAACACTATTTCAGCCACAATGTTGCAGTGCTGTAGGACCTAAGAGGTGGCATTACATAACAGCACAGAAATTCATTCTTTTTTTTTTTTTTCATACCACTTAAAAAAGCCCTGCGTAATTAGCCATCTGGTCTCAGTGGACACATGATGAGACACCTAAATGTAGGGGACTTTGATTAAGAAAAGAACTACTGAGAACAATGTTCTTTGGGTTAAAACCCCACACTGGACTTTTTTCTTGGCATCTAACGGTAGTTCTTTAAAAAGTAACCTACTGATGTGCAAACAGCTGTAGTCCATATATTTTCCCACTGTAGGCATATGCATATGACTAGGGCTGGAGCCACTTGCATTAAACACAGTAAACACTGAGAGCTGAGTAAAACTATACATACTGAATGCATAGTTCACAGCTCTTTTTCAGTCACTGTACCAGTTTATTTAGTTCTTTGTGAACTAAATTTCATTCAGTCTATTATCAGAAAACACCCCTACTACAGAAAATGATCAGAAAACACCCCCTACTACAGAGGTTAATAACACCACTTAATGTTTTTTGATGTGGATATATACAGATGTGTACTGAAGATCTGATGGAGGAAAGAAAGAATAGTTTGGAATTGGTCCAAATTACTTTATCTATACTTGGCAATACAGTGCTATGGGGGATATGGGATTTAAAATGTTATGGTTTCGGCTTCTTTTACCATTATATTTTTACATTAATTATAACAAGTCCACTGATTTAATTTGTATTCATGCATTATTACAAGGTTGTCTTTAGTCAAGCATGAGCCATTTCTGGTGTTTATGCCTAAAGAGCAAAACTCTGCTTCTAAACCAGAGTGGTCTGCACTCCTAACCAGCAATCTACCAGCCGGGGCCAGTTAAATGGAACTAATGGCTGAAGGAAGTGCTTCATGAATAAGGATAGTTCCTGATGTTCAAATTGGAAATTGTGTTATCTCAATTTCCAGCTCACTTAAAATTGCACTGCAGTTCTTTCTTTCTGTTCCACTGTGTTGGCCTATGATCGGACTAGCTTAAGACTGGTCAATTCTGGTCATTTTTGGAATCTGAAAAATAAAGATTTTGAAAGTTTCAGTTGTGGGATGAAAAGGAAAAGTGTACTTTACCTTGAAACTTGAATCCCTCGATCTGGATCCAGAGACAGAGGTCCTCTGTGTCGCAGTCGCAGCGCCAGGGGTTCCCGCTCAGGCCAAGGGAACGGAGGGCAGGCAATGCGATAAGCGAACTTATGTTCAGTGCGGTCAGGTTGTTGCGGCTGACATCCAGCACTTGCAAAGCCGAGTTTTCAGCGAAAGCATCCGGATGGATCTCCGAGAGTCCTGGGTTGTCCGTCATTCTGAGCATGACGAGACTGGCCAAAGGCCCGAACGTCCGGTCCTCGATCTGAGTCAAAGTGTTGAAGGACAAGTCCAAATAGGCAAGTTTGCGCAGGTTGCCAAACGTAGATTCCGATATCTCGGTGAGGGAGTTGTTGCTGCAGTCCAGGTACACGAGGTCGGACAGGTAGTTGAGCTGCAGAGCCGGGAGGTCCCCGATTTTGTTATTGGAGATAATAAGTTGTCGGGTAGCGAGTGGGAGATCTGAGGGGAACTGCGTTAGTTCCTGCCCCGCGCACTGGACCACAAGCTGGTCGTCGCACACGCAGCGGTCAGGGCACCCGGCGGTCAGGGCCGGGGACGGTGCTACCCCCATAACGAATATCAGTAGGAATATGAGCCGCAATGACTGCACGCTGGGGTCGGGCAGAAGACGCATGATATCGTCGCCGACTTCATTAACTCCGGGTGGACAGCACTCCGAAACGCTCCCGCATTCTTCATTGATCTGTTCTGCTTGTAGATTCAAGAGGGAGCAGTTGTTCTTCCTTGTGATGCCAGTTTTAATACTGTAGACCACCGTGTTTATAATGAGGCGGCTTAAAAGCCTATCCGTCAAAGGCACGCGCGCAAGTCGTCCGTTAATTCCGAAGGTGACCGAGAGGCATTTCAGACAGCGCAACGAAATCAACGTGGTTGCATTCCTGCGTTGTTATTAGATCCCACCGGACATGTTCACTGTTTGCTCTTATTGCAAAGGAATTTTAGACCCGGTGAATTAGTTTTCTCCAGCGTCGCCGGTTGTTTCTGAACTGCCAACGGGTGGTATCCAATTCCTTTCCGTGACAGCTTCGGTTAGGTCCTGGAATGAAGAAAAAATATCTCTTAGAAACAGGTCTTCTCATTCCACAACAGAAAATCGAATGAGAATGCCTGCATCTTTATTTCTAATGGTGTCTCCTGCTCGTTGCGCTGCCTACTCTCTTTCTGCCGCTGTGTGTGTGACTGAACGCAAGAGAGAAGGGAGAAAGAGAGCGAGAGGGAGAGAGGTGTTGCACATTGTGTGTGTGTGTGTGTGTGCGCTCGCACGTCTAGGCTGTGTGACTGTGAGTTTGTGTGTGCATGCGAGAATCGCGGGGTCTGTTGCATGCATGATCGTGTTTACCTGTCGATGCGTAGTCACAGAGTATATAAGATCCAACAAACCATGGACTCATAAGTTGAATCGATGTGCTTCATTGTGACGTCACTGTGCAAGGTCTGTTTATTTCACTTCCAAGACAACAAATGCGCATTCTCGAAGTTAGAACATAAGTGTCGCTGACAGTCAACAGAACATCTTGAGAAGGGAGAACACATGTAGCCTACCCCTTGTGCTGCGTAATATTAACAACAAAGGGCAGACATTTTCAGGCACTTTTGTTGGCCTGTGTGTCTCTTTGTGCGTCACAGGGGAAAAAACCGTCTGTCATTTATAACGAGGAATAATAATCCATCCGCGGCGCTGCAGTCTGAGGGCCAGGGATTTAGAGAGGCTTATCAGCAACTCTCACACTCTGCTTCATTCACTGACATGTGTGTCCGTCTGTCTCCGCCGTTCTAGAATGTGCAGCAAAAGTGTGTACAGTAAATTTGCATCTTTAGCAACTGACGCGTATCCCCATGGCTTACTGTACGTGAGGCGAGCGTGCGCTCGAGATCAGACCAGGGCCCATGGTTAACACAGGTGCAAAAGTAACATGACACTGAGACAGCGTGCTCTAGTTCCATTGTTATTTTGAGTCATTTTTATGTGCATCGACCTCAAAGGACATATTTCACCTGATGAAATGTCAGACGTTTAGCCTTTGATACTTTAATGCACTCATATTCACATTTCCATTGTCATAGACACATGGGAAATCATTGTAAATGAAAAGTGTTGCTTTATAATTTTGCTTCATTAAGTTAACACACACAGTGAGGCTGCCTTACTGCTCATATGTTCACCCAAACAGGTAGGAAACTGCTGTCCACAAGCGTAAACGAAAGCTTTCACTCCTGTAGGCCTACCTCAACAAATTGTGTACAGGAGTGCAAAACGTTATAGCAAGGGCTCTGTCTGCAAAGCTTATTTTACACAATCACTTTTTCCAGCTGTGTATTAAAGCCAGTCAAATTAGACATGACACATCACCATAGCTGAAAACAAAACAGGTTGTGCTGCAGAATAATAGTAATCGCTCTGCAGCAGTGCTACAGCGTTCACCCATGAAAAGTGTATTCCTGCGTCACCCTCTGTCAGCGATGATCACATGGTGACCTCCATCATTGCAGGGAGTGCCTGCAGCAAAGATATTTTCTGCATGTTTAATGAAATAGACTGCCATTACTCATGGTTTGCCCCATATGGTTGCAGGCAAGAGGAAAATTGAGAGTGGCAATAGCAAAGAAAAGCAAGGTTCCCTCCTCGCACATGTATTTGTATGTAGATGTTCACGCTTGCTTTGGCCCAGTAGAGCATGCTCTGATGAATGCCAGTATAAACAGGGGCCGATTGTACTCATTAGTGTAACTTTCCTCCCTGGATGGCCCCTAGACTCTCGGCTTGCACACTGGAGGGGTGTCAGGTGAGGGTGTGGAGTGAGACTTCATTACTAGTTAATGGCAGTGTCATCTGTCACACACACGGCCTGGCACGCGGCCTCACGCTCAGCCAACCGGCCCAGAATAATAAAGAAGCAGAGGACTGTGTGTGTGTGTCTCTCTGTGTGTGTGTGTGTGTCTGTCTGTCTCTCTCTCTCTCTCACACACTCTCACTCTCTCTCTCTCGCTCTCTCTCTCTGTGTGTAGGAGTGTCACCCATAACCCCTCTCACAGTTAGCCGTAATTTCATTTGCCTTTAATGTGACACAGAGGGGTGTAAATGCACTAATGCCAT
>NC_055968.1:21097050-21159550 GCF_018492685.1 Alosa sapidissima | reverse complement strand
GATTGTAATGAATATGGGCTCACTGCGAGCTTCTCTTACCCCATCATAACTTGTCTCTAAATGAGTCTGTCAAACATTCATTGCAAATTAAACATTTAGCAAGTCAGTCTGTCTTGTCTGTGTGTGTATCTGAGTCATGAGTCATGTATGTGTGTGCTTGTCAGTCTATAACTGTGTGGAGTATGTGCATGTATGTCTGTATGTGTACAACTATGAGATATTGTGTGTGAGTGTCTGTGTGTGTGTGTGTGTGCGTGCGTGCGTGCGTGTGTGCGCGTGTGTGTGTGTGTGCGTGTGTGTGTGTTTGAGTTCAGGTTCTCTAGCCAGCCCCTGCTCTCTGTATCTGTCTGGCCATCTCACCGCGTCGCTACCCCTCTTCTTTGCTGTCAACTCTGACGTCTTGTGGCTCTCCCCCGTCACCCAGCTCAGATCTCTCTCCGTCTGGGACGGCCAGTCGGTGGTTCTCCTCACCTGTCAGGATCAGTGTCAGTCCTCATATGGCTTTCTCGCTCTGCTGAACGCCCAGACTAGTATGTCCACGGAGAGACAAGACGTGCACTGGCCATGTGTGAGTGCCTGTTGTCCACCATAAGGGTCCCCTATCACAGATGTCTTACAAGGACGCTGTCACAAGTTCTTGATCTTTCCGTCACTTTCCGTATAGGGTTGCCATTGTTCAGCGTGGTTGTGTCCTTACTTCTTAGGTGTTCAAAAGACTAGAAGGGCTGCAATTTAAAAAGCCTTCTGCTCAGGAGTGCTCACAGCATCGCTGTGGATGGTTGTGTGTCCAGTCTCTGTGTGTGAGCATTAGCAGGACACTGATAATAACCAGGAGTATGTGACATTCCCCAGTTGACCTCAACACCCAAAAACAGACACACCATTCCACCACACCCAAGGCTTGGTCTTACCCCATTTATGACATTTTCTTCACTTAATAATACACACACACACTGGGTTTAGCTAACAAACCACAGGAAACGCCTCTCCTGTGGTTTGTTGGTCCTCAGCAAGTAAAATATTTTTTATTGTGAATGACCAACACCACACAATGCACAACACATATAAGCATCATATTTCACACTTTATCACATATCATAGGCAGTTATTTGGTACAGGATGCACAAGCCAGTAATATGGAAATATAAATGTGTGACATTATCTCGTACTGAAGTAACTGAGGTGATGACACATAGGCTATTAATATCATGTTTGTTGTCCTTGAATTTGAATCGTATCTCTCTTTCCGTCTTGAGGCACGGATTTTGATATGCTGGGAGAGCCACCTGATTGCTTTGTTATTGCGTAACCTCTAAAGACACGTTTAATAATGCAGGCCAGGGATTGCAGGGGTGAAGGCAGTGGCATGGAAAACCTTACCTCAATGCAAGAGTATTGTCTTTGGGCAAACCAGACACTTGAGAGGGCTGGGCATGGTGAAGGGAGTCAGAAATCTCACATGACACACAGACACAAAGAGACAGACAGATAGTTAGATACACAGAGAGACAGATAGTTAGATAGTGAGAGACAGGCAGACAGTGAAGCACACAGACACAGACACATTTAAAGCCCATAACATTTAGCAAACATCTCTTCACGCTCCATGATCTGGAAACAAACAAAAAGGGGGCAGTCTGTCCCCCAAACAAAAACAAAAGAATCTGTGTTTCTCTATTATTGTAATAAGGGAGGGGTGAGCTATACTACTCTGATGTGTTTTGTCTGGTTCTTGGTGAAAATATCATGTACGTATGTTGTTTTGGAAAAAAGCGTCTGAAATTGAAATATACCGTAAACATAAATAAACAGGACGTCATGGTCAATCGCTGACTGCACCTTTAATGCTAATTTAATAGCATAAGCAAGATCAACGTAATCCTCCCACATGCCACACAACAGCTTCATGCACAAGACCCTGTACTCAGTGCCCATTTGCACTTTGTCTGTAATTTACATTAGTGCCCATGGACACAAAGATAGACAGACAGACAGACAGACTCACAGACAGACAGGCTCACAGACACATATCCCTCCATGAAGACCCTGTGTGACGCTTTCTGGTGCATGGATTCTTTGAGTTGTCAAAGCCCTGCGTAGCATACCAGAGGAGCGACCAGATTGCCTATTGATTTTCCCCCATCCAGATAAGCGCGCTTTCATTCACAGGCCTAATGGGGAAGACATGATGACCGATGACACTTCCAAATGTGGGTGGCACATGGCCAAGTCTGTATGACCTATCCTTACGTACCTCAGACGGCTGGACCGCGTGTCCGGCCTTTGACATTGCATGGACAGAACACACAGAGGTATGGAGACAGGTTCCGGTGATCACATAGAGTTTGACTGAAGTAAGAGGAAAAAGGGGCATTTCATAATAAACTGATAGTAGGCAGGAAAGGAATTGAGGTAGATGTGGTGATGAGAGGGAGAGAGAGGGAGAGTCAAAGGAAGATAAAAAGAGATGAAGGTAATTATAGTGAGGTGAGCAGAGTGTGAACAGAGATAAAGATATGAAGTGAAGGAAAGAGAGAAAAGGAAGGACGGAATGAGGAGGAAGGGAATGAAACCGAGTAGAAAGGACAAGAGGTGAAAGGGGGTGCAGCCAGAGCAGGCAGGAATTTGGAGAGAGAGAGAGAGAGAGAGAGAGAGAGAGAATGTGGCTGTGGGAGTTTAATTAACTCCAGTGGCCATCTCTCTCTCTCTCTTTCTCTCTCTCTCTCTACTCTGTCCTGAATCAGCATTTCTCCATTTTGCTGCAGGTCTGCAGAGAGAGAGAGAGAGAAACTGTGTAAGAGAGAACACAAAAAGGAAAAAAGGTGGGTAACTGAGGGGAAAATTGAGACAGGGAGAAAAGAAGAGAAATAAATGTGAGTCCTGGACAGAGCATCAAACTGACAGCTGTGCAAATGAACTACTAGGGCCTACTATAGAACTAAAGAAAACAAAACAAAAATGGCTGTAAAACATTAGCAATCCTTTTTTTTATTAATTCATTCATCAAGTACTAATAGGATACCTTCTCTGAATGACAAACAATGTGTTTATATGTGTGTGTGTGTGTTTGTGTGTGTGTGTGTGTGTGTGTGTGTGTGTGTGTGTGTGTGTGTAGGCAGGCCAAGGGACATAGGATGTGCATAAGGACTACAACGCATTTACGTGCACAGTAATGAGTAGAATATCCCCACCTAGTGGCTATTACAATGCCATGACAATCATCAAGTACCATAACATGCAGTCACTTTACACTGTCTGATAACCACGCCATGTTCTTTGCAAATAACACCTTTGTACCCAAATGTAGAAGTAACGCTCTGGGATAAGATAAAGACAAAGCAACAGGCCAACAGCGGGACCTTATGGCCAGTAACATGGGTAAAGCAACGTCGGTCAAAACATTATCTTCAGACTGCCTCCATTAGACTGCTATCCATCAGTGAGGGAAATTCCAAAATGTCATTTTCTTGATGACAGCATGACTAAGCTGGAAACCTTATCCATAGGGGCATTTAGGGCAGATGTTTCACTGTAAGGGGAATTCCCTTGTAAAGCACACTGTAATAGTAGGCTATAGGCTAAACCCCATACCAAATAATGTTTTAGATAGATAGATAGATACTTTATTGATCCCCAGGGGAAATTCAAGTTTTAACACTTTTTGCAAAACACCACACACAATTCTCTACCTTACACACAGAAATCTATCAGGAAATAACTTGATATCTGTTTTCAAATACAACCTATCAAAATACCACTCTTATTCACCAGTGCCTCACTCCCACTCCTCACATGTGCAACTTTACTGAACACCATCCAATCATTGCCTTAATAGATAGGCCAACACTCAACTGCCCCCCCCCCCCCCCCCCCCATCAACACACACACAGAGAGAGAGTAATTTATGTCTTTGGAAAAATCAGCTTCTTCAAAAGTGTCTTTGGTTTCTATTCTAGGCTACATTACATACATGTGGTGGTTGTGTATTTCACTTTGTCTTTTTCCTGTGTGCTGTAAAATACTGTATTTCTATCCATCTATGTTTACTGTGCATCCAAAAATGTCATCAGTGTTTTAGCAAGTGCTTACGTAGTTTTGAGATGTCTACAATATTTTGAATAGGCTACTGTGTTTCATTTGCCAGGAGATATGAGGCAATTTGCATGAGCAATAGTTTTTGGGGGGAAAAACAAGACACAGAGCTTTGAAAATGTGAGAATCATTTTAAATCTCTTGATATTATATATCAAATATGCATGAACACAAATAAGACAGTCCATTCTAAAGCTAAACCTTCGCAGTGGTTCAGCACTAGGCCTTATGTTTACAAATGAAAGCATTGACATCACCCTTTAGAAAAGTGGCACGCCCCCTACCTATCTGCGTCCAGTCATAACCCTTTCACTGTTTATAAGGTTCGGTGGTACGTTAGATTAGCTAATACGTGCGAAGACTGAGACCACACTGAGCCCCTGTAAACAGGACGAAGCTGAAGTTGGCCGCACATTCAGAATGCGGTGTAGTCAAGTTTCGATTCCACCTTAAATATTGCAATTTTCTACCGTCAGGGGGCAGTGCTGACTGCAAATACGCGATGACACTGGCATTTGCCTGGTAGCAGACGAACATGTAGGCTACTCCTCACAGACGAATAAAAGCCTTTTTTTCTGGTGACTCCATTGTCGACCAATCTTTAAGTAAATGATACATGCTTTCTGTCAAATAAATCGGTTCATATTGCACTTGTTTGGAGGGGGGGGGGGGGGGGGGGGGCCGATTTGGAAGCTTTTCTGCTTCTTCTTTACACGAGCTATATTTCATATTTTACAATTTATGCACTAGATTTGATACCCATTGCCCACACATGATTTGCCGTGATATTACACATCCCGATACAGTCTCTGAGCTTTCATTTGACACCATGCATGGCCAATTTCGTCGTGAAAATTACATTACATTTAGCAGACACTTTTTGACCAAAGTGACTTACATATGTCAGCTATATTACAAGGGATCACATTGTCCCCAGAGCAACTTGGGGTTAAGTGCCTTGCTCAAGGGCACAACGGTGGAAGCCGGGAATTGAACCGACAACTTTCAGGCTACTGCACGCTAGCCCAGCTCCTTAACCACTACACTACCACCGCCCATATGCCACCGCCAAATTCACCCTTTTATTACAGTGCATGCAAATGCACTGTATTGTTATTCCTTAGACTTCTTCCGACTTATTTTTACAGTTGCACTGTATTGTTATTCCACGGGCTTCTTCCGACTTATTACAGTGCATGAAAATGCACTGTACTGTTCTTCCAAGGCAACAACAACAACAACTTCTTATTATTATTCCGCTTACCACTTTTTCCGTACGCAATTTCTCTTGAACAGTTTAACTTAGAAACTTCGTTCAAACTTTGTAACGTAGGTCTTCAAACGGACCAAGCTGCTATGTCTTTTCAACTTTGAAACTTTTATACTTTTTAAACTATTAAAGAAAAACTTTTTTAAAATCCCCATAGACTTAACATTGCTGATTGTGACATCATAATACAGCCGTTAAGCAATTAGAATCCTATGGCAGGTGTTCAGGCCACCTGGATCAACTGCCAGTCTCAGGCTTTAAGCATACAAACTGGCCTTATTAAGACTACACATCCTGTTCAACTGCCTCCTCTGCCAAAAACTGTTTCAAAATAAAAGTCCTCACTACAATATTTCACTGTTAAACAATTTAACCCTTTAAACTACTGAACTTTTCAACTGTTCAGCCATTGTAACTGTTACTTGTCATCAACTATGACTCCTACCCACTGTAGCTAGTTAGCATGGTTAGCATAGTTAGCATGATGGTTAGCATAGTTAGCATTGTTAGCATGTTAATTAGAATAGTTAGCATAACTGCTAAATATGATTAGCTAGGTTAGCTAAGTTACATGGTTAGCATAGTTAGCATGCTAGTTAGCATCATTAGCATAACTACTAAAAATGATAAGCTAAGTTAGCTAAGTCACATGGTTAGCATAGTTAACATTGTTAGCATGCTAGTTAGCATTGTTAGCATAGTTATCATTATAGTTTTGACTAAACTATTAGAAAACATTAGCTAAGTTAGCTAAGTAATATGGTTAGCATAGTTCACATTGTTAGTATAACTGCTAAAAATGAATAGCTAAGTCACATGGTTAACATAGTTAGCATTGTTCTCACTACAATAATCTACTGTTAAACCATTTAACCCATTAAACTACTGAACTTTGTTAGCATTTTTAGCAAAACTGCTAGAAAACATTAGCTAAGTTAGCCAAGTAGCATGGTTTACATTGTTAGCATGTTAGCATTTTAGCAAAACTCCTAGAAAACATTAGTTAAGTTAGCTAAGTAGCTAAGTTAAACTATTTGAATATCAACATTCATTAAACTTTCAGTCTGTCAACAACTTTTAAACTATTTACATTCAACTTTTAAACAGTCTACTCTTAAACTATCATTACTCTATCTATCTATTAAACTAGATGTCTATCAACAACTTTTAAACTATCTACATTCAACTTTTAAACGGTCTACTTGTAAACTATCATTAAACTATCTATCTATTAAACTAGCTGTCTATCAACAACTTTTAAACTATACATTCAACTTTTAAATGGTGTACTTTTAAACTACCATTAAACCATCTATCTATTAAACTAGCTGTCTATCAACAACTTTTAAACTATCTACATTCAACGGTCTACTTTTAAACTATCAACTTTTATTAAGCTTTGCAACCACCATGTCTATCCTAGCATCACCGTAGTAACCATCTCTGTATTATCTATTTTAACTATACATGATATTTTACATCACAACTTTTGCATTTTCATGCACTGGTAATTCCTTGGAATTGCATTTCTAGTTATTATTCTTCCAGGCTAGCCTGGGTGTTCCCATGCTGCCTTGCGCGCGATTTGATTCACGCTGCTAAGGCAGCCTGGAGACCATGGAGCACATTTTCGCCTGAGATAGGGAATCAATCACAGAACAGGTGGGAAAGCAAGACGCATTTGATAGACATCCGTGGCACCCAATAAACGGATCTGGGCATTTTTTTCAAATACGAGAAAATGAACGTTTGGTTCCCAGACCACGTCTCATTGAGAAGTGGTGGCGCTAGCCAGGCTACTTCCAGGCCCTAATTTGACTTGAACCGCTTATCGTAGAAACTTGATTCAAATTCTGACACGTAGCTCTTGAACCAAATTGTCGTTCTATGACTTTTCATATTTCTACGACTTTTACTTTTTGAGATATTAAATAAAAACTAAACTTAAAATTCTCCATAGACTTAACATGGCTTTATGACATCATAATAGGCTATTAAGGAAATAGAATGCAATCAACTGCACCTGTGCTCTTTCACTGACTGCCTGCAGCAACTTGAATGAAACCTCTTCCTGTGTGTCCCTCTCCATTCAACTGAATAACTCACTTCTCATCCCAACTTTCTTTCACTTCTTTTTCTTCACTTTCTTTCACTTTCTCTATCTATCTCGCCATTGCTCCCAATTTCAATAACTTTTAACTATTCTTACTTTTTTTTTTACTATTTACACATTTCATAGCATGGCAACCACTATAATGACCCTAACAACAGCCTAGCAACCACCTTAAATACCCTAGCAACAACCTAGCAACCACTTTTATAGCATAGCAACCACTATCATTACCTAGCAACAGCCTAGCAACCACCTTAAATATCCTAGCAACAACTTTTATAGCATAGCAACCACTAAAATTACCCTATCAACAGCCTAACAACCACCTTAAGTACCCTAGCAACAACCTAGCAGCCACTTTTATAGCATAGCAACCACTATCATTATCCTAGCAACAGCCTAGCAACCACCTTAAATATCCTAGCAACAACTTTTATAGTATAGCAACCACTAAAATTACCCTAGCAACAGCCTAACAACCACCTTAAGTACCCTAGCAACAACCTAGCAGCCACTTTTATAGCATAGCAACCACTATCATTATCCTAGCAACAGCCTAGCAACCACCTTAAATACCCTAGCAACAACCTAGCAACCACTTTTATAGCATAGCAACCACTATAATTACCCTAGCAACAGCCTAGCAACCACCTTAAGTACCCTAGCAACAACCTAGCAACCACTTTTATAGCATAGCAACCACTTTCATTATCCTAGCAACAGCCTAGCAACCACATTAAATACCCTAGCAACAACCTAGCAACCACTTTTATAGCATAGCAACCACTATAATTACCCTAGCAACAGCATAGCAACCACTTAAGTACCCTAGCAACAACCTAGCAACCACCTTAAGTACCCTAGCAACAACTATAAGCTATAAGCAACAACTATAAGCTATAATTATAGCATAGCAACCACTATCATTATCCTAGCAACAGCCTAGCAACCACCTTAAATATCCTAGCAACAACTTTTATAGCATAGCAACCACTAAAATTACCCTATCAACAGCCTAACAACCACCTTAAGTACCCTAGCAACAACCTAGCAGCCACTTTTATAGCATAGCAACCACTATCATTATCCTAGCAACAGCCTAGCAACCACCTTAAATATCCTAGCAACAACTTTTATAGTATAGCAACCACTAAAATTACCCTAGCAACAGCCTAACAACCACCTTAAGTACCCTAGCAACAACCTAGCAGCCACTTTTATAGCATAGCAACCACTATCATTATCCTAGCAACAGCCTAGCAACCACCTTAAATACCCTAGCAACAACCTAGCAACCACTTTTATAGCATAGCAACCACTATAATTACCCTAGCAACAGCCTAGCAACCACCTTAAGTACCCTAGCAACAACCTAGCAACCACTTTTATAGCATAGCAACCACTTTCATTATCCTAGCAACAGCCTAGCAACCACATTAAATACCCTAGCAACAACCTAGCAACCACTTTTATAGCATAGCAACCACTATAATTACCCTAGCAACAGCATAGCAACCACTTAAGTACCCTAGCAACAACCTAGCAACCACCTTAAGTACCCTAGCAACAACTATAAGCTATAAGCAACAACTATAAGCTATAATTATAGCATAGCAACCACTATCATTATCCTAGCAACAGCCTAGCAACCACCTTAAATACCCTAGCAACAACCTAGCAACCACTTTTATAGCATGGCAACCACTACAATTACCCTAGCAACAACCTAGCAACCACTTTTATAGCAAAGCAACCACTAAAATTACCCTAACAACAACCTAGCAACCACGTTAAGTACCCTAGCAACAACCTAGCAACCACTTTTATAGCATAGCAACCACTATAAGTACCTTAGCAACAGCCTAGCAACCATCTTAAGTACCCTAGCAACAACCTAGCAACCACCTAGCAACCACTTTTATAGCATAGCAACCACTATAATTACCCTAGCAACCAACCCAGCAACAACTTTGCATGCACTGTATTTCCTTCAGGAAATGCTTTTCTAGTTATTCTTCTTCTTCCAGGCCCTAATTTGACTCGAACCGCTTATCGTAGAAACTTGGTTCAAACTTTGACACGTAGCTCTTGAACCAAATTTTCGTTCTATGACTTTTCATATTTCTACGACTTTTACTTTTTGAGATTAAAGAAACTAAACTTAAAATTCTCCATAGACTTAACATTGGCTTTATGACATCATAAAAGGCTATTAAGGAAATAGAATGCAATCAACTGCACCTGTGCTCTCTCACTGACTGCCTGAAGCAACTTGAATGGAACCTCTTCCTGTGTGTCCCTCTCCATTCAACTGAATAGCTCACTTCTCATCCCAACTTTCTTTCACTTCCTTTTCTTCACTTTCCCTCATTTTCTCTATCCCTCTCTCTATTTCTCCCAATTTCAATAACTTTTAACTATTCTTACTTTTTTTTACTATTTACACATTTTAAAGCATGGTAACCACTAAAATGACCCTAGCAACAACCTAGCAACCACTTTTATAGCATAGCAACCACTATCAATTATCCTAGCAACAGCCTAGCAACCACCTTAAATATCCTAGCAACAACCTAACAACCACTTTTATAGCATAGCAACCACTAAAATTACCCTAGCAACAGCCTAGCAACCACTTTTATTATCCTAGCAACAGCCTAGCAACCACCTTAAATACCCTAGCAACAACCTAACAACCACTTTTGTAGCATAGCAACCACTATAATTACCCTAGCAACAGCATAGCAACCACTTAAGTACCCTAGCAACAACCGAGCAACCACTTTTATAGCATAGCATCCACTATAATTTCCCTAGCAACAGCCTAGCAACCACCTTAAGTACCCTAGCAACAACCTAGCAACCACTTTTATAGCATAGCAACCACTATAATTACCCTATCAACCAACCCAGCAACAACTTTGCATGCACTGTATTTCCTTCAGGAAATGCTTTTCTAGTTACAATTGAAATCCCATGAGCTGTTTTTCATACTCCACAATGTATGCACTAGACTTGATACCTATTGCCCACACAACATTTGCCGTGAAATATTACACCACATCCCGATACTACCGTCTCACAGCATTCATATGACACCCAGCATGCCAAATTTCGTCTTGGAAAATTGCCATTTTGGAATATGAAATTCCAATTGTGGAATATGAAATATAGCTCATGTAAATTAAATCTATGAAATATGCCCATTTTCCATTGAATGAAATATAGAGAATGTAAATTAAATGTATGAAAAAGGGCCATTTTTCACGATGGAATTTGGCATGCAAGGTGTCATATGAAAGCACAGAGACTGTAGTTTCGGGATGTGGTGTAATATTTCACGGCAAATGATGTATGGGCCATAGGTATCAAATCTAGTGCATATACTGTGGAATATGAAATATAGTTCATGTAATTTAAATGTAAGAAAAATGGCCATTTTCCACGACGAAATTTGGCATGCTGGGTGTCATATGAACGCTGTGAGACGGTAGTATCGGGATGTGGTGTAATATTTCACGGCAAATGTTGTGTGGGCAATAGGTATCAAGTCTAGTGCATACATTGTGGAATATGAAAAACAGCTAATGGAATTTCAATTGTAATAAAAGGGTGAATTTTCACGACGAAATTGGCCATGGTGTCTCTAATGAAAGCTCAGAGACTGTAGTATCGGGATGTGGTGTAATATCTCACGGCAAATCATGTGTGGGCAATGGGTATCAAATCTAGTGCATAAACTGTAAAATATGAAATATAGCTCATTTAAAGAAGAAGCAGAAAAGCTTCAAAATCTGAAATGAACCGATTTATTTGACAGAAAGCATGTTGTATAATATACTTAAAGATTGGTCGACAATGGAGTCACCACAGGGGCGCCTGCAAGAATTAATGCTATGGTACGCACACCCATCACCCCCCCCCCGCAAAAAAAAATTCACTCGTGAACAATATTTGTCCGTTTTAGGTCGGTGCATTGGTCAGTCAGCAAAAAAGTAGCCTACATAGCATAACAACATCCACATGCAATAATACAACGACAACGTCTACAATGACCTATTCATTTGGACAACTTGATACAGCCCTACACGGGCTAAAGTTACCTTTAGTTTTGTTCTAGCGTAACGTGACGTCTGGCTTTAGTGCAGTCTAACGTTCTGACAAGCACACCAATTGCCTACCTTGTTCTTGTCCATCTGGAATAACTCCTAGCTTTGCTGCCTCCATCCTTTCTGTTTTCGTTGTTTAAAACTTGTGATATCCATGATGAGTATTGAGTTAGTGAATTAGCTCAACATTGTGTGCTGATATATATACATACATATACACACACACACATACATATATAGATAGCCGAGTAAAAGAAAACAACAAGTAGCCTATTCCGTGCCTGCGTGCGTATTCTCTCTCCTGCTCAAACAAAATGTGTGCACGTTAATTTTGATAACGTGTTCACTTACTTTACGTAATAGAAAATGGTAAATAGCCTGATGGCATGCAGCTAATGGGATACTGTGCATAGTTGGGAAGGTATGGTAGGCCAATTTGGTGTGAATACACACACACACACACACAAGGGAAATTTTCTCTCGCTGTTGAGTAGCCTGTACGCACAGTGCGTACGGACGTACACCTGCAGGCGCGCTGAGTCACCAGAAAAAAAGGCTTTTATTCGTCTGTGGGGAGTAGCCTACATGCTCGTCTGCTAGGCAAATGCCAGTGTCATCGCGTATTTGCATCAGCACTGCCCCCTGTCGGTAGAAAATTGCAATATTTAATGTGAAATCGAAACTTGACTATCGCATTCTGAATGTGCGGCCAACTTCAGCTTCGTCCAACTAAACAGGTTGGTAGGTCTTTTTCTGTCTTTTCGCTACTCTGAAAAATAATAGCCTAACACATATACTATGAAAACAATTCACGTTTAGCAAAGTTTTGCAGGATTTGTTGTGTCCAGCAGTCTTTCGTTTTCAGAGCTGCAAGCGGATTAGGGGAAAATAGGCTAGAACTGTAGCCTATCACAGCAAAACGAAAGTAAACAGACATAGCCTACACTACACATATTTACATTAATGACTTTAGAGGCTATTCAGGTTAACTGTGGCCTAACATTTGTAAGACGGGTGAAGGTTTGAAGTTGCGAGAATTAAGAATACATGTAAGAACTCTTTTTAGGAATCTCATTCATAGGCTAACACAGGCTAAACATAATTACAGAACAATCTTTATTTATGAATTCATAAATCTATTTAACTTTTGCAATAAGTCTAAAGTTAAGAAGAAATCAGAATTTAAGAAGTAGCCTATTTTAAGGGTTTGTGAATGTGGCCCCAGAATTCCAAGTAAGCACTGGTAAAGCGTCTAGGCTATGCGCTAAATGTAGGACGCTTTAGATGGGCCTTTCTACGGTTTCGGTGCCATAGGAATTTTCTGATTAATAACTTCTCATTGAAATATTTAGGATTATTCATGTTCATTTTTCAAGATGGTGATAAAAAGGATATTAAGTCGCCTTGGAGAGTAAGCAGGTCATTGACTGGTCTAGCCTACTTTCAGATTCAACAAACAGAAACAGCATCAGTAAGGCACAGAGAGTATGGTGTTTCTGTGTCAAATCATGCACTGTCTCAGATTTTTTCAGACCTTGTCTTTAATAGTGAATGGATCCCAAAACCAAGGCCTGTGAAATATTTCTGTTCAAATCCACCAATATATTAGTACACGCATTACAGTCACATCAAATCAAAAAAGGTTTAAAATGTTTAACATACTTTGTAATGTAGGCTTTTTTCCTCATCCTCCTCAATCACTAATATGGCACCGATTCTATAGAACCACTCTGGATACCAGTAATGACCCATTTTAATTTCTCTTCTCTGCAAAATATTGTCAACCAACTAAATCATAAAGGACTCACAGGTGAGTCCAATAGTATATAGATATAATATACTGATATAGTATTGTTACTATACTATAATACTATAATATAGGCTATATACTGACATTATAGTATAGAGTTTTGCTATAATAATAGTAGGGCAATTCCGCGCAAAACTGTCACGTCCATAACGCCAACAAAATGCCATGGCATTGTGTTGGCGTTATGGATGTGACAATTTTGCGCGGAATTGCCCTACTATTATTATAGTATATACAGTACAGTATATAATATTGGCATTGGAGAGTTTGGTTGTCAAGTAAATACACAATACACTGTGTGTGTATACTTTGCTCAGTTGTCAAGAAGTGAAGCACAGTACACTGTCTTGCAGAAATTACATGGTCCTGAGAGGGTCACCTGGTTCATAATTACAATTTATGTTATGTTATGTTATGTTAATTTAATTCTGTAAGGTAATAAGCCTATTGGCTCATCCTAATGGCTCATCTTCCTATGAAAACATAACCACATGGATCTTCTTTCAGGAGGGTTTACATCTTACTGAGTTAACTTACGCAGGTTTGTCTGTAGACCACATACTTGTACTACCTGGCCTGTCTGGCATAGACATCCTCCTGATTCATGGTTTAGATGTGTGCCAGAGTCAGGAGGGCTCAGGCCTCTGTGTTGCGCGTCATGCCAGACCCTCATATGTCATTTCATGTTTCTCACTCTTCCTCTTCAGTCACCATGGTGCCAGTCACTGATGAGTATGGATATGTGATACTCACAGGATGTAGTACATTCTTCCTTATGTCATACCTCTCACATAATGTGGTCAAAGCTCGCATGAAATACAATGTGCAGGTGAAAAACATTTTGCTATTTAAATTGTATAAGAATGTACCGGTAAAGTGATTTATGTACTGTAAGCATTCCTGATTTGAAAATGGCTTTCAATGTAAACATTTCTGTTGGCAGCTAAATAATCTGTAATAATAGATCATGATGGAAATCAGCAAATCAGCTCTCTATTTCATAAACATTTTTTATTATTAATGGCTGTTATTCCATCTGCCATTCCACAGTACCCTAAACTATACAGTGATGATCCAGAGACTGGAGATATCTTCAACTGCATTCAGAGGGCACATCAGAACACGTAACTATGAAATGAATAGACAGACATGGCATGAAATAGCCTTATTAATGTTAGACACTAAAAAACTCAATTTCTCTGCTCTTTGCAGAAATGAGGCCCTGACGCCTTTCTTGTTCTTCCTGGCTGTTGGGGGCATTCCACATCCAGTAAGTAAACAAGAATGTTGTATAACTCCAGTGCACTCGTCTTATTTATAAGGAGATGACATATGTTTGAGGAGTTGATTATGTGTGTGTTTGCGTGTGTGTGTGTTTCAGCGTATAGCCAGTACCCTGGGAATGATCTGGATTGTCAGCAGGGTGATATTTGCCAAAGGTTATTATACTGGAGGTAAGGACCATAAGTAAAAAATGAATGAACTAAGAGAGAGAATAAGCCTCTAATCTAAAGAATGTTTGTCTCTAAATGACCACTTAACAGCTTACTTATTCAAAGTGTCATATGGTAGGCCTACAAACGTTTTGTATTACAGTATATTTGTATTATTCACCATAGCATATTTTAGGCTGTGCAGTGTTTTAATCCATTAACATGATAGCCTGCAGTGCTGGATGTTTGTATGTTCTCTAATAGGTCAAACTAAAATGAATTTTCCCCGTTTTTAAATTCATGTCGACTAGTGCCACATCTGACCTAGGGCTAATCTTTATATCAACCATATCACAACCAACACCACAGTTATCCCAAAACCACTTCCCTCCAGCATTGCTACATTTTAAACTCTGGATGGATTAACCACACCACTATAGGTTGTCTAGGTAGGTCCTGCTGCTGATACAACATAATGTAGGCTAATCATGACTTATTTGCTTGGCAGACCCTTCCAAGAGGAGACGCGGAGCATTTGGAGACCTCGCACTTACCGGACTCTTTCTGACTGCTTTGAATTGTGGGAGACTTATGCTGGGCTGGGTCTGGAAATGAATAACCAGTGTACAGGATAGATTAATGAACGTGCAGTGAATTGACCAATTATGCCAAATGCCAATCGTTTGGATTGAGAAAGTCCTGGACAACAGCGCCACTTGTTCTCCCTCACCCTGTTTTTTTATACCCTGATGGAGAGGAATTAACTGAGGTGGATGTTGTGCTGATTCAATGTTTGGAGAAATCATTTACTATTTTTCTGAACTGATTGTGATGCTTCTACAGGGCATCTTGATGTAACATTTGTCAAAATTCATTGCAAATTACAATGCATACGGAAAGTATTAAAAGCGCTTCACTTTTCCCACATTTTGTTATGTTTGACTCATCTTAAAATGGATTCAATTATTTTTTTCTAATACTCAAACACTGAAAAAAAAAACAGGTGGAGTGTTTTGTGTAAATTTATAAAAAAATAAAAGACTGAAATATTCCATTTACATAAGTATTCAGACCCTTTGTTGTGACGCTTGTAATTGAGCTCTGGTGCATCCTACTTCTATCAATGGTCTTTGAGATGCTTCTGGGCAATTCCATGGAAAATTAAATTTTTTGTAACATCCATAGCGCCAATAAAATGCGATGGTATGGTATGATGTGAATGATTACATGAGATTTGAGCATTTGCTATTTTTGGTTGAAGAATGTAAATGAGAAAAAATGCAGAAAAAATGAATGCTATCATTCACATCATACAAATGCCAAGGCATTTCACTGGCCTTATGGATGTGACAAAAAGTCAATTTTCCGTGGAATTGCCCTTCTACAACTTGATTAGAGTCCACCTGTGCCTAAATTAATTCACTGGACATTATAAGGAAAGGCACACATCTCTTTATATAAGGTCTCACAGTTGATGGTGTATGCAGTAAAAACCAAGCCACAAGGTCGAGAGAATTGTCCATAGACCTGCGAGACAGGGTTGTGTGAAGACAGATCTGGGGAAGGATACAAGAACATTTCTGCAGCATTGAAAGTACCATTGAAAGAGCACAGTAGCCTCCGTCATTCTCAAATGGAAAAGTTTGGAACAACTAACAGTCTTCCTATATCTGGCCGCTCAGCCAAACTGAGTAATCCAGGACGAAGGGCCTTGGACAGATAGGTAACCAAGGACCCAGTGGTCACTATGAATCAGATCCAGGGTTCCTTTGGGTGCTTGGTTACCTGTCTGACCAAAAACTCTCCAGATTGCCCAGATTCCTAGCCTTCTCACTTGTGCTTTCTCCTCTGATTCACCCCACTGTTTCTCTATGGAGTTTAGATCAGGGAACGGCAATGGCAAGACTTGATTTTTTGGTACATTCACATGATGAACGATCCAGTCATGACCCACGTTTAGTGTCTTGACAGAGATTGATAACCTGGGAATACTCATACTCGTACTTTGGCAAATTTGGGATTTGCTCTGCAGGTCCGTCTGGCCAAGAGGCCATTGACGCCAATTTAAAAAAGTTCCGCTAATCCGACATGGACGTCTATTTTCTTTGGAAGTGAGTAAACAACTGCATTTAAAACCTGCGTTTACAAGATTGCTGCACTTATAAAAACGATTTGGTAAAAGTTTAATGCACCAATTTTAATTTCACTGCTAGTTAAGCCCCTGCTGGAAGTCGTCAACAAACCTTTTCCAGACCCACTCTCAATCTCAATTGAGAAGGGTCTGGTGGCAACAAGGCTAAGAGATTGACAGAGTTACATTGGAAATGTTCATGATAGTTCATGATATCATGCACTTTAATAAGGTTCACAGGGCCTTTGGAATAAAAACAGCCCCACAATATCACAGACCACCACCATAATTCTCATTAGGCATTGGGTTCTTTTCAGTAGTCACTGTACGCCAATCCTACCTAGAGTGTTTCTTGCCAAAGAGCACAATTTTCATTTCATCTGACAATAGACAATAATTACAGAGAAAGTCACTGTAGCATTCAAGAAATTCTGCCATTTACATTTGTAATTAAATGCCAGGAAAGGCTTTTACCTGGCATGCCCTCTAAATAATCTATTAGTACTGGTCACTTCTAAATATTTTTTTGGAGACTTGGTGACCCCAATTATACTTTTTCTTGTAACTCTCCAACAGTGACTTTATGGAATGTTTTGCCTGTCTTACCATCCTCCTCGCTGTACGTGGGGGCAAGATAAACATGGGTCTTTGTCCAACCAAGTTATTTTAACCAAGTACTTAGTTTTCATACCCATTCCCTCACTTACAAATATCAACACACTTTCCTTTTAATAGGCAAACTACTACTGCTTAAATACTATACATTTAAATGGGAAAAGGCCTCTATAACATTTTGTACAAGATTTTCTAGGATTACCAATAATTGTGGCAGGTTGTTTTTCTATATATACACTACCGGTCAAAAGTTTGGGGTCACTTAGACATTTTCATTCCACTCCATTATAGACAGAATACCAGCTGAGATCAGTTGCATTGTTTTTTTTGTTTTTTTTATCAGGGTAGCAGTTTTCAGATTACATTATGTGCTAACATAATTGCTAAAGGGTTGTTGTAGAAAGAAATGGCTGATCTTTCATGCAATATCTACACTGCCCATTATCAGCAACCATTCATCTAATGTTCCAAAGACACATTCTTACTAATCTGATATCATTTTAAAAAGCTAACTGAGAAAACATTGGAGAACCCTTTTGCAATTATGTAAACACATGTAGTCACCTACCCTCTGGCCATATAGCCTAATGGCATTCATGTGGATAGGGGAAGTAACCCTAAAATCCTTCCCCTGAAATGCAAGTGGGTGGGCCTCATCAGGACACCACGCCTTAATGAGCTGCAGACATCAACAGAGCTACATACAGAGTGTGGGTTTTCATTACGCAGCAAGGGAGGGCACATTCGCGTTCGTCTCGAAATAAACTTCAAGTTCAAGTTAATTTTGTATTTTGTTTTACTCCAGTAGATTGTATAAATAAAGCCTAACTGTTTTACTACATACTATCAGGATCGAGCAAGAAACATCATGGTGACTCTTTCGAAAGAATATGGATATGTTGTGCTCACAGGTTGCGCTTCCTTCGTACTCGTGAAGTACCTGTCCCACAAGGTGTGTAAGGCTCGCAAACAGTACAATGTAGAGGTAAGCGTTTAGTTATCATTTCAAAAACGACCACCAAAGAATGGATATGTGCAGTGGTTGATGTAAACTGTTTAACTTAGCCTACTATCCGCTTTACCACAGTATCCAAAGAAGTACAGCGACGACTCGGATATCTTCAACCGTATACAGAAGAATCATCAACACACGTGTGTATAACCTACTTTCAAGAAATAAAAAAAAACTAAAAGGATTGTGGAATTCCAGTGTTGAATGTTGAATAGAACAAACCTAAAGAGTCATACATTATAGATCAATATAAGTGTAGATAAATTGTGTGCCAAATTATTTTTCCCATTTCCACTTCCAGTAATGAAACAATTGCTCCATTCCTTTTTCTTTTGTCCATTGGAGGACTTCAACATCCGGTAAGAATCATGAATAAACGATCTTGATGCCAATTTAGGCTACCTGTTAAATCTCAAATAAATTATATTGCATGTTTTCCAGCGCCTGGCCAGTACTTTGGGAATGTTTTGGATTGGTAGCAGGGTGGTCTCTGCACATGCATGTTGTATTGAAGGTAAGTTGATGTAAGGTGATGTTTCTTTTGTGCCCTATGGTCAGAAAGCTCCAAGATGAGTCTCATGTCTGCCATATTATTACATTGAAGTTAAAAACATGGCAATTATTTTTGCCGGTCAACTGTGGTAGTAGGGATTAAACAGTATAAAGAGCAATTTATTTTACATTTGGATACTCAGATAGGACAGCGAGAGATATAAAAGTATTTAATTTTGTTTTGTGCTCTCTTACTGAAAGATGCTGCTACACAGCAGAAGGGGAAGCTTGGGGAGGTGGCCCTCTTTGGGCTGTTCCTTTGCTCACTGGACACTGGGAAGGTTATATTAGGCTGGAAAAGACCTTGCTTTCCTCAACGTTTTCTTGTGCAGGTTTAAAAAGAAAACTGTCAGATTTTTACCTTGTTCTATATGTCACTTGTGTTACGCTGTTAATGTAATGTTTTTGGCTATTTTTCATTTCCAGCATTTTTACTTGAATGAATGAATAAATACATAAATAAACAGATGTTCTATTCAGTTACAAAATCAACTTTATGCACTCAAATATTGCTTTCTGTATGAGGGTTGTGTTTGAGAACCATGTTTATTCAGTCCCTGCCCAGTGACTGTTGCAGTGCCACTCATCCTAAAGGGTGCGGCCACTGCTATGTGGCCCTTGAATCAACAGGCACCTACAGTAAACCTGGGCAATTTCACCTTTGTACAACGAGTTGCGATTAGAACAAAGATTAGCCTAATGGTGACCTCCCCTTATATGATGATGTCAAAATGGGAGTAGGTAAATGCCTCATGCTACCCATTGGGTTCCTCTTTGCACAACCCAATAACCTGTACATGGCAGGACTGGTTAAGTGGAACAGAGGTAGGGCTGCTGGCCCTTATAAGATTATGGAAGAGTTGGGTTGGGTGTTTGAAATGTCAAGCCTGCCTTCCTTGAAGTGTTAAACATACAAATTCAAGTCTAGTCATATCTATGAGCACTGCCACCAAGACAGCTGCTCAGTTTCTCATAGTTGTTCATATAATATAGAATTACTAAAGTGTTTGGGAATTATGTGTATTATATTTAGTAATCACTCTAATTGCTATTCATCATCTGGCCACAAGGAGGCATTTTCATATAACAACCCTTGTCAGTGTTCACATTAGTTCAATATTACATCATCTTTCCATTGACACAATCTTTGAAAACATCCTTATGCAGGATTAGTTTAACATGACCTGGCTGACATGGATGGAGATCCTGCTTCTGTAGCAAAACCAACAAGTATATGAAGGAAAATATTAGTGAAAGATAATGAAATAGCAGAATCACTTCACTGTAACACAGTGCATGGTTAAAAAGGCTACCCACCTAGACAGTAAGAGCCCTGGACCTAGTTTTTCAGGTGATGAACTCTGTTTCCTGACCACCAACCATCTAAACAGCCAAACCCACCCAATATGTCAGTGAGATGACCAACTCCTCCTCAGCCAGCCTTAGCAGCTCATCAGCATTCATCAGACTAAGATTTATTCAGGTGATAACACATGAATGTAAACAAAGATTTGTTTATTTTAAACCACATAGACAAACAAAAACAAAATACTAGATTATTCAGGTGTAGTTAGTATACTGAACACTAAGACTACTCTATTTCCAAAAACTGGATCCTGAGTATGTATAAATATTGCATTATGATGTTAAAGAGAAACTTTGCCGTTTTGAAAATTTCTTCGCTGTTTTCTCACTTTCTGCTTGCAGGTTTCTCTGCAGAGCTCCCCCTACAGCTTCAGAGTATATGTTTTACAACCCCTCAATCCTCAGTCTACCGTTTCCTCTTTTTCTGTTTCTCCGAGAACAGTTTACTCGCTTTCTGCTTCTTTTCGCTGGCTCTGCCATGACAAATGTCTGAGAAACTATATACCTTGTTCTAGCCGGTGCCTGGCATGTACAGTGCTGGCACCCATGCTAAAGTTGACTGAAAAGAGGAATATAAACAAAATCTTTTGGAAATTGATCTTAATGCCTTAAGTGAAAAATTAGGAAATATCTAACCTTTAAGGACACCAATTTTCTTAGTGAATGAATAATATATCATAAATAAATAAATGTTCTTCCTTAAAATACAGGGGTCATAAGTATTGGCACCCCTATGTTAAATTCCCATAGAGACAGGCAGATTTTTATTTTTAAAGGCCAGTTATTTCATGGATCCAGAATACTGCATCCTGATAAAGTTACCTTGGCCTTTGGAATTAAAATAGCCCCACATCATTTCAGTTAGCCTATTAGCTGGTTTGATTTGCATTGAGCTCAATGAGCATCAAACCAGCTAATAGGCTAACTGAAATAACACCCATGCCAATCTCTAGGTATGGTGAAGGGTATGTGATGATGTGGGGCTATTTTAATTCCAAAGGCCAAGGTAACTTTATCAGGATGCACAGTATTCTGGATCCATGAAATAACTGGCCTTTAAAAATAAAAATCTGCCTGTCTCTATGGGAATTTAACATAGGGGTGCCAATACTTATGACCCCTGTATTTTAAGGAAGAACATTTATTTATTTATGATACATTATGCATTCACTAAGAAAATTGGTGTCCTTTAAGGTTAGATATTTCCTCATTTTTCACTTAAGGCATTAAGATCAATTTCCAAAAGATGATTTTATATTCCTCTTTTCAGTCAACTTTAGCATGGGTGCCAATACTTTTGGCCAGCACTGTATGTGTGTAGTGCAGTAAAGCAATTTGTTACATCGCGAGGCTGCGAGCCTTTCTGTCTCTGAGGCCGTCGGCTCGCCGGCCCAAAGTTGCAAGGGTGGTTTTACTGCTCACAGGTGCTAGGGGGAAGCGAGACAGCCACCATTCAACCCAAAAAAAAGTCATATTCCAATGACTTCAAAGCTGTTCAGTTAAGGTAAATTAAGCTAAAAAACCTGCATAGTTCCCCTTTAAAGTGGAATATACAAATTCTATTTAGTATTCACTATCTAGCCACTAGGAGGCACTTCAGATCATCCAACACACTACTGATCCTGAGGAAATACAAGGCAACAATAAGGCTGACAACAGCATTAGTATTCTTCCATTACTTAAAGCTGTAAAAACATCCTTAGGCAAGAACATGCTCCCACAGTGTTTTTCAATGGAATTCCATTGAATAATGAAATATACATAGATATTGTTTTAAATTAAAGTTCATACACATTTTAGTGTATTCATTGTGCAAAAGCTTTTAAATCCATGATCCACAATGCAAGAGAGCTATTTGCCAGTAATCATACATTGACAATAAATGTGCGTACGTACGCAAACACAAAAGCATCTCTCAGTTCCTTAACTTTGACTGAGCTCAGTGCCCAGAGTCTCTGACTCGTTCTCTGTTGTTAAGTAGCCCCACTGCCTGAGCAGGGCGATGCGCTCTCCTGGAGGAGTCCAAAAGTAATCCTTCTGCTGCTGGGAGTAGCGCTCCTCGACGGAAATGATGTCCCTGTACGTGCCGTCCTGCCACCGCAGGTTAAACCTCTCCAGAAGCTCAATCCGCTCCTCCCGGGATTTAACACAGTCCACGGGAACCGGCCGCTGCAGCTCTGGCCCAGCTTGCACACGCCTGAAGACTAGCAGAGCTCTGATAGCAAACCAGCCCCCCAGCCTGGGGTGGATACACACACCAAACATCTTCTGTGGCAACAACACCAATGAGGAGGGAATATGGGTGACATGTCAGTATAAGATAACAAACCAGCTAAAAATACAAAAGTCTGGAGATCGATTAACATCACAAGTATAACAAATGTGGCTTGCCATTAAATATACCTGGAAAACTCTACCTGATGATCAACAATACAGAGGATATTTTGTGGAATATTTTTATTTTGATAGATACCGAAATCAGGTGGCATCTATTGTCATAAGATAATTTTACCTTTGTGCCCCATGGCTGGTCAGGAACGTCTGACTGCTGGTAGTAGTAGGCTGCTCCTGCTACATGGGCAGCAGTTTGGGCCAGAAACTTGGGCTTCTTGTTAAAATGTGTCTCATAGTCATAACTGATGTCTATCTTCTGGTCAGGGAAGCACTGTTAGTAAAGGAAACAGGTAAGAGGATTGAAGTCTTTCCTGATACCAAACTAGTCAAGCCTAGTTGATAGTGTGAGGCACATGCGAAAGACAAGTACATTCTCACCTTGGTGACACTGGATTTGATACAGTGTGCAGTACACTGGTCTATGTAGTCTCGGAGTCCCCCACTAGAGTAGCTCTGTAGGAAGGGTATGAATGCCTTCTCAAACATGCCAGGGACGCTCAAGACCACCACAGCGAGCGTGTCCTCGGGGTATGGGAGGTGAAACGATGGGGACACGATCGCATTGTACCATCCAATCTACGCCCATGATCAAATAAGCACAGATATAAATCAGGTTAACAACCAGTCTGTTAAAACATAATCATGTTGTTACTGATAGCATGCCTATGCGTGCGTGTGTAACAGACAACAAAATCAAAACATAGGCTAGCATGTCATCGTGACAAGAACTTGTCCAGCTATTGGCATGGCTGGTTGGCGTCAACTGAACTTTCTTGACACTTTTTCAGAAACTTCTCAGCACTCCCCACAACACTACAAATCCAAACAACCTTAATAGGATAAGCTTCATAGCCAAGTGGCAGTAGACATTCTTCAAGGCTACGAACGACATCCTCCACATGAGTCGAGGAGCTCGCCATGTTGAAAAAAAAAATCGCACAAAGATGTCTGGGAAATGTATTCCAAGTCCAATTGTAAGATATGGGATGAACTTGAAATATATGGTTTTGTGACTACATATGCTATTTATGTAATAACATCAGTATGAAAAGCTTGTTTTGCTTTAAGGTGACATTTCACGTAGTGCATATTTCATGTCAGTGCCATTTACTCAAAATACTCAAATACCCACAGTTCCTATGGTTTACGTCTAGCAGCGCAATGACGTATTGACATAGCTCCTGGATTTAAAAAATGGTGCGGTATTTTTCTATCAAGCTGGCTATCTGTCAGAAGTGATGTGATCTTCGGACTGTTTTGAATGCTGCTCTGGGCGATAGAAGGAGACATCGGAGATTTTCGGTAAACTGTCTTACGCTTTTTGCTGTTTGTAAAATGTACATTTCAGCTTCAACTCGTTTACTAGCTGGCTAGGCTAACCCACTTAAAGGTGAATAGCTACTTAGCAGTCCTCCAACGTCCTCAGACAATAAACTCAGTTTAAAAAGAGTTGGTTTATCAACAAACAATACATCAAAAAGAACCTGTGATTTTTTTTTTCTTCAACGTATAGAAATTCCATTAATTGGATTTGGGCTCTTGCTGACCAAAACAGCCTGCTTGGTTGATGACCTTTCTACTTCAACATAGGTCTGTCAGACATACACCTTCTTTGTAACGTTATCTGTCATGAAATGTGAGGAGCGCTTACATATCTTTTACTGTCTATGGCGCTTACCCGTCCAGATTACAGCGGTGTTGGCTGAGCAAAACAGCATTTACACGTTACACGAAAATAAACTCAGCGTAAAGTGCTGAAATATACTGCTCCTTTGCATACTAAGTATTATATTATCACATGTTTCTATGACCCGATGAGACTACTTGTTATGTGTACATTTCTTTAGTATCCACCAAAATGAGCTGGGACAATCAACTGAGTTCTATACTTTCTGCAGCAGATGGCAGTGTTGCGAAAATGCGGGTAAGATAATTGATGAAAGGTCTTCATTTTTTGAACTGGTTATTTTTTCCTTCTTTTCAAGAAAGTTATCTACAAGACTTACATGTCAAATTCATAAATGTATTCATATTTGAGACATATGAAGAATTCAAATGTTCAAATACTTACAATGACAGTGACCCTTACAATTTCAGGAGCGTCTTGGCACGCATGGAAAGTACTCTAAAGGAAGGGAAGGTAAGTAGTAACTATTCTTTTGATTCATATTCATATCTTAAAATGCATTTTATTTTTAACTCCATCTAAAATTGGTTGTAAGGCTTCCTACATAGTCAGTTCAATGTCGAGAGCTTTGTCTGAAGCCTTAATTAGTGAAGACCGATTAGGCCTACAGCTAGTTACTTACTGGCTTGTATCATATAGACAGTGCTTTTTAGTCAGATTCCAGATAATCCCCTCACACTTCTCTTCTCAGACCTGTACCCAGTGAGGGAGCTGTCGCGTGGGCCAGATTTGGATCCATCTCCCCTTCCCCTTCCTCCGCTGTCCCAGCCCTCCGCTGCTCTCAGCCCTGCTGTTCAGTGGAACGACCTGGCAGGTCTCCAGGCTCAGCTACAGAGCCAAAGTCAGGTAGGCTGCTGGTGTGTGTGTGTGTGTGTGTGTGTGTGTGTGTGTGTGTGTGTGTGTGTGTGTGTGTGTGTGTGTGTGTATGTATGTGCGCAAATGTGTAATCTCTTGTTCTCTCTGTGAACTTTAAGTGTGCATTTGGGTGGTTGACGTGACGCTCAATTTTTGTGTTCCCACTGACAAATATAACTAAAATTTGATAATATTTCATTAAAATTGTTTTTTTAATATGCAGTTCATTCTTCTACATCTAATTCATCTGCAAACAATGAGTATCATTCTTCAACTATGCAAATATTCTGTTTTGAACATGGCATTTGTCCACCGGTGCAACTGTCCTGGGTAGTATTATGCATGTCATACGTCATATGTCATATTATTATGCATGTCATACAAGTGTTTACTTAATGAATCTAGAAGTTATAAGTGTTAAGGTCCCTATGTAGAGTTATTATGACACATTACATTTTGTCTGCAAAACTGGTGTCCTTCTGGAGCAACGCCATTATGTGGATATAAAACAGACATTAATGTGACCACCCTATTACTGAGAGGGGTCCTTCCAGAATCAGAAAGGACAGAAGACATCACTGGAGCAGATGGACTGCACACAAGGTCAATTTTGCCTCAAATATTTTCATAATATTACTATTTCCGTGCAGTGTTGGAACTGGTCGTCTTAAGGTAGTCCTTTGGTACAACGCAATTTAAGTATTGATCTGAATATTTTTATCAATTTACATTGATTGATCATTGAAAATAATGTAAACCTTAACACTGTTACTCAGGATGAAGAATGTCTCTCATAGAGCTAGGCCGCAAACTAGCATTGATTTCGAAAATGTCCACTGGTGCAACACACAGTCCTATAGTACAACATGAAGTCAGTTTCACTTATTTGTTTCCTTTACCCTTATCATAATGAACCTTACCATAGTGAAAGCAAACATGTAAACAAACATTTTTTGTATTACAAGTTTTTTTTTTTTTTAAAGTATTTTTTTGGGCTTTTTGCCTTTATTTGTATAGGACAGTGAAGAGTGAGACAGGAAATAAGTGGGAGAGAGAGATGGGGTGGGACCAGGATATGACCGCAGGTCGGATTTGAACCTGGGTCCCCGTGGGCACTTGGACCCGTATATGGTATGAGTGCTGTAGCCTGTTGTGCCACAGCGCCCCCCCGTATTACAAGTTTTATTGAAAAATTTGTTTAAATATGTAAAAGAGATATAATTGAAGGCAGCCATGGCCCACTGGTTAGCACTCTGGACTTGTAACCGGAGGGTTGCCGGTTCGAGCCCCGACCAGTGGGCCGCGGCTAAAGTGCCCTTGAGCAAGGCACCTAACCCCTCACTGCTCCCCGAGCGCCGCCGTTGTAGCAGGCAGCTCACTGCGCCGGGATTAGTGTGTGCTTCACCTCACTGTGTGTACACTGTGTGCTGTTTGTGTTTCACTAATTCACCGATTGGGTTAAATGCAGAGACCAAATTTCCCTCACGGGGTCAAAAAAGTATATACACTTATACTATACTTAATCCGAGTCTAAAAATTGAATGGAGGTTAATGGACGGCCCCATTTGGATGGCCCATCAACTCAAACCTTCTTTCCCTGTTTTGTTAAAGCTAGCTTGATTTCCATGTTGAAAGTGAGAGGCTGAGATGACCACCAAGGAAAGGCCCAGGAAGTTTAGGGAGAGGCTGATAACATACTTGTCCCCTCTCAGTACGGCTTTAAAAAACAAAGCACTACCTGCATGACTACATCATCCATCATCAAACCTCAGTCATGCCATAGACAACAACAAACAGGCTATTGGGATATTTCTGGATCTATCGAAAGTATTCGATACCATTGATTCCAATGTTACTTAGCAAACTGCAGCATTATGAGGCACAGCATGGAGATGGTTCAAAAGCTACCTTCATAATAGAGAGCAGTTCGTACTTATAAATGACCATAAATCAGTTCAGAAAACTGTTACTCTTGGTGTCCCCCAGGGATCCATACTCGGGCCTCTTATGTTCACCCTTTATATCAATGACCTAGATGTCTCTGATGCTTTTCATAAAGTGTTATTTGCAGATGATACCAACCTGATCCTGTCTCACAAAAATCTTCTTACAAGGGGTTGTTGAAAGTGGACACTTGGTTTAAGTGCAACACATTATCACAAAATATTTATAAAATATTATATTTCGCTCCACAAAAAATACAAATAATGTGGAAAATGCCTGTCTCTCTATCAATGGCCAAGTCATTGAAAGAGTAAAATGGGTCCCCGCTATAAGCATTTCTTGTGCGCAGAGCGGTACAAAATATGACCGCCGCCCAATCCAGCACATGTTTTCCACAAAAATAAGTCACGCTGAAAGGCATATATGATTCTAACTGTCTCACTGAATTGCATTATGCACACTCAATTGACTCAACATGATTAGTTCATAGATTTCACATGTAATATACATTTTATACAACCCCACCCCCATCTTGCCTGTTCATAATTCTGGGAAATTCTTGAATTGTGTGCATGTGTGCGTGTACATGTTTATGTTTATGTGTGTGTGGGTGGGTGTGTGTGCGTGCATGTGTGTGTTTGCCTGTTTATGTGCCTGTGTGTGTGTGTGCATGTGCATGCATGCGTATATATGTCTACTGTGTGAGTATGTGTCATACGTAGGATTACTGTGAATGTATGTGTGCGTGTGTATCTGTTTATGCAACATGTGTGCATATGAAATGGGTTTACATGACCCCTGGAGGCAAACATACGCAAAAAATTGGTCATCCTAGGCCCTACGGTTCTCAAGATATTCACAGAAAACTGTCTGCCCTACCCTCCTTTCGGGGGGTCCAGTCCAGCGGGGGGGCTACAGATCAAAACGAAAACAGTAGGTTCCATGCTATCCATGTGGGGTTACATGCCCACCAAGTTTCGTGTACCCCGGTCTTACAGTGTCCCGGGAATCCTTGACGGAAATTTGGACATGCGAAAAAGAAAAAAAAAGAAAAAAAATCTGACTAAACCTTCGCTGCGCGGCGGTCATAATAATGGGCATACTAGTACTCTGTTGTCCAATGGTGCAACGGCATGTCCTGTGGTACAACAAATTGAATTGTGAGTGGAAAAGGTATTTTAATGAAGAATTTATGTAAAAAGTGTTGGATAGTATAATAATGATATCATTACTATGCAGCTATAAGGATGAAATGAAGATTCCTTGGGTTTTATACTAAATATAATGAATGTAACCCAGACATTTGGGTGAAGTCTCTATGTGTACATCTTATATTATATAAATAACATAATTCTGAATTTTTTGGGGTATGATTGATGTGGAAATATAATTGGGGCAAACTAATATGCCTTGGGCTCATCAATCTTATCTGTCCAACATTCTCTGAATTAAATAATGACATTCTTTATTTTGTTGCACCAGTGGACACATTTTAGGACTACTACACCAAAAAGTGAATAATTTGCAAAATATATGAAGAATTAGAAATGGACACATTCAGTTTTGAATTATTCACATATAAGGGAATACAATTATATGTTATTTGACATATATTTTTGAATTATTATTTTTTTCACTTTGAATTTGAGTTTACGTCAACCACCCATTTCTACATACATGCCGTAATCGACGTAATTGGACATATATGTTGTGCAATGGAATGCTATCTGTATACAGTGGTGTCTGAGTTTGTGTGCGTGTGTATTTCTGCATGAATGCATGTGCGTTCTGTTAGAATGCATTTGACTGTTGGATTTTTCTAACTGCTATGAAAATAGGAATTTTTCACACATCTAAAAAAATACTAGGTGTCTGTTTCTAATTTCACACTTCTGCTTGTTAAGATGATTGAGTCACTTTCACAAAACTTGCGATCCATGGAGAGAGACAGACTTGCGCAGCAGCGGCAAATGCAGACATTGCAAGGTAATTTTGCCACAACAGACTGCAAGATGGTTATGTCTCTGTGGAACATGAAATTGTCAGAAATGTTTTAATATCTTATCTTAAGCCAAAGTTAAGCAGTGTCCCTGACATTTCAGGAGGTGTGTGTGCGTGGATGTTGGTGGGGAGGGGTGCAGAATATCAACGTACATATTATTGTGACCTGTGTAATGTCTCTTAATTTGTAAGGTATACATTTAAAGCATTAATCTCCTGAAAACTCCTCTTTTCCAGAGGAGGTACGTCGCCTGCGGGAAAAGACAGATGAGCGGGAGAGGGAGAGGGGGGCGGAGAGGAGGGGAGCGAGCCCGGGTGTGGAGAGCAGGATGGAGGAGTGGAAGAGGGAGGTAACCCGTGAGCTGAGCAGCCTGCGGGGTCACGTCAATAGAACCACATCGCTAGGCAACCTGGAGGAGAGGTGTGGCCCACAATGGAGTCACTTTCCTTTTGTCATTTCAGCTAATGCTAATGCTAAAGGTGGTAGACCTTCTGGTGTAGTTAGATATGCATGTCCCATCTGACATTTTATATAGAGCAACTTGCTAACTGCTGAATGTTGTAGCCTGAGTGTTATTCCTCTCTCTGTAAGTCACTTTGGACGAATACATGTAAATGAATGAATGAATGAATGAGTCAAGTCAAGTCAAGTCGGCTTTTATTGTCAATTTCTTTACATGCACTGGTCATACAAAGAATTGAAATTTCGTTTCTTACTTTCCCATGCAGACATAGACATACTTTAAATACAGACATAGACATTCATTATGAATGAATGAATGAATGAATGAAGCTGTTACCGCAGCTAGACAGTGGAGACACCCGACGCACACACACAGGGCTAGGCCTCTACCATAAGTATAAGAACAGTTTAGTCTGCTTCAAGAACTGTGGGGCTGCTTCTGCTACTACAGTGTGTTGTTGTTCTTTGTCCCTCACAGTTTCAGCTCCAAACTACGCAGGGAAGAGGTGGACCAGCTAAGGAGAGAGGTTGACCAGCTCAAGACCAAACTGAGTGAGTTCTGACCCAAACAAACACACACACACACACACACACACACACACACACACACACACACACACACACACACACACACACACAAATACTTCAAAAGTAAACACTGTTTTCACACAAGTGGACAAGCTATGGTAGCTGGTTTGGTTGTGTCTCATATTTCATTGTTTTGTGATGATCACTGCTCTTTACGATGACAGTTTCCATCATAAAGTTGTCTAGAGTTGTCTGTCATTACATGCATATATGTGTGTGAATATGCATGTGTGTAGGGAGTTGATAAATATATACTATACATATGGAGGTTCTGAAAAGTTCTCCAGGCTCACCGCATTTTCTTGAGTTGATACCAAAGCCTTTGCCAACAAAAATAGACCTCTGCCAAGCTAAGCTTGGAAACGTCATACTGTTCCCTCTCAGCTGGACTCATTCACATGCAGGCACACACAGTGGTCTGCGCCACAGCCCAGCTGCCTCTCACAAGTCTCAGCTTGAGGGTGGATTGTGTCTATGTCTGTCTGAAATATAGAAATAATCATGTAAATGTGTGTTTGTTGTGTTTTTTCCCCCCTGTGTGTGTGTGTGTGCCTGTGTGTGTGCCTGTGTGTGCCTGTGTGTGTGCCTGTGTGTGTGTTGAACAGTGAGACAGGAGGAGGATGTGTTCCAGCAACAGTCTGAGGCTAGAGAAACACGGAGACAGTATGAACGCAGCTGCAAGGTCATATGCATGGACGCACATATGTGCACACTCACACACACTCATGTACATGCATGCACACGTGTACACACACACACACACACACACACACACACACACACACACACACCTAGAAACGCCTTTAAAACAGAAAGCGCAGACCTTAGTCACCCACATAATGTCGCATACAGACAAACAATTGAGTGATTTTTTTTTTATTTTTATTTATTTGTTTGTTTTTATTTAGAGCAGCAATTTGGGACCTTGACTTATGTTTTGGTAATACAGTGCGTGCTCGGTACAGATGTGTGTGTCATTCTACTGTCACTGTAATATCTCCTGTCTCCTGTCTGCAGACACTGGAGAGTCTTACAGACAGTTACCGCACACATAGCTTTGACCTGGCCAGGACCATCTCCCAGTACCAGAACACCCAACAGGAAGTCCGGGACATCAGGTTAGGAGCACAGGCACACATGCACAAACACACATGCACAAACACACACGCATCCTTATAAAACGGATAGTTCCGGTCCTTGATTATGATTGGTTGAATTGCATTCCATGCCGTTGTATATTTTCCTGATATAGCACAGCTGAGACCGCATTTCGCTCTATAATGCGCTTAGAATGCATAACGGTTAAAATTAAAAGTTGCTGAGCAACAATTCCGATAAGAATCTACTAGCGGTGGAACTATTCTATGGGGACTCCGCGGAAGAATGTAGATGAAATAGCTTTTAAATGTCATGATTATTTGTTTATTTTGTATCAATTTTTAATGTCCTATATGTGGTAGCCATTTTATAATAGCAATAAGCCCCTTGAGGCCGTTCTATATCGTGAATATAGCACAGCTGAGGGTTGTTTAACGGCACTCAGCTTCGCTTCGCTCACTTTGTGCCTAACAACACCCCTCAGCTGTGCTATATTCACGTTATAGAACGGCCTATCGGGGATTATTGCTTATGCTATCAGCTTATATGCATTCGTGACACAAAAAGTGCTGGTTCACAAAACAGCCTAGACCCTGAAACAGCTTTAACTTTGTTCATTTTTCCAGTTGCTCTCACCCTGAGTCCTGTACGCTGCTGTGCTGTCTGACACCTTGACTTTGTCACTGCAGGGTGACTGTATCGGAGCTGAAAGATGAGGTGAGAGGACTGATTCTACGGGACAGGCTACCCACACCTGCAGCAGCACCTCAGAGGCCAGGTGAGCGCTCGCTCGATCCCACTCTCTCTCTCTCTCTCTCTCTCTCTCTCTCTCTCTCTCTCTCTCTCTCTCTCTCTCTTTCTCTCCCCCTCTATCTCTTTCCCTCTTCCTCTCTTTTTTTCTCACACTCTCTTCTGCTTTCTTTCTTTCTCCCTCCCTCACTCTCTCATTCTCTCTCTCGATCCCACTGCTCTCTCTCTCTCTCTCTCTCTCTCTCTCTCTCTCTCTCTCTCTCTCTTTCTCTCCCCCTCTATCTCTTTCCCTCTTCCTCTCTTTTTTTCTCACACTCTCTTCTGCTTTCTTTCTTTCTCCCTCCCTCACTCTCTCATTCTCTCTCTCGATCCCACTGCTCTCTCTCTCTCTCTCTCTCTCTCTCTCTCTCTCTCTCTCTCTCTCTCTCTCTCTCTCTCTCTCTCTCTCTCTCTCGTGCTCTCCCCCTGCCCCCCCCCCCCCCTCCCCTCTCTCAAGTGTCATACACTTAGTCATACAGCCCACACATACATGCAGTCATCTTCAGATGATGTTACAGAATACATCATCACACAGATAATCATATAAGCTCTTTGAAATGTATGTGATAGTGAGGTTCTGTAGGACAGTGATGACGAGCAGTTTGGAAAACGGACTGGCAAGTGTCAAGGGAGCCCACATCCATTGTCATACAAGGCAGATTTATGGCGTCATTGTCTTTCCGTGTGCGTGTGTGTGTGCGCAGCGCTTGCCTCAGCGGTAGCCATGGAAACCATCCCCCGGAAGCAGCCTACGGGAGCGGCGGCAGTGGCAGCAGTGTCTGCGTTGGTGGCAGGCCTGGACTCTGACAGCGACTTCAGTCCCACCCCCAGTCTGGGGGATGTGAGCTCGGACGACCTGGACTTCTCTTGGCCCTCCAAGCGTGAGCCAGGTGCGTGTGGACACACAGAGACAAACAGACAGACACACACCTATTATTTTCATTTATTAAACTTTCAAAGTAAAAAAGAAGGTTTGCACACTTGCTCTCAGTTTGCTTTGATTTATTGGAGTTCGATCTCCATTTATTAAACTTTACCAGTATCACTCTGACTGGCATTTTCAGACCCTTTCTTAACTACTCTGCTGCTGATACTAAAAAATGTCACAACACTTGTTTTTGGTCATTTCACTCAAACTATCCCACTTTTTAGTTGTGAGAAACAAAAATTGGGTCTTCTTAAAACTTCTCATTGAAGGCTTTCCGGACTCCATCCCAATGAAATTAAACCGTGAGAACCTTTTTTCTTCAGAGAGCTATGAGGCAGGCTACTCTCACCTCTTTGCTCAGAATGCACATGTCATGCTTTAGTCAGAAGTCACAAATGCATTCACCCACACAGCCATAGTTTTGTTCTTATTCCATATCCAGGCAGCACTCTATCACTGTAGTGAGTCACCTAACATCCTTGACTATTATGTCTATATTCTAGAGCAGTGTTTCTCAAACTTTTTCAGACCAAGGACCACTTAACCAGCTTGCTAATTGTCTTTGCACCTTACTTATTGTGTCAGAGGATTCATATGATTTAAGTTGGCATATCTTACATAGGCAGTGTTGCAGAATTGTTTGGATTTACATACAAGTTGGTTCAATATTGCAAACAACTCATCTATATTATTTTTTACCTCGTTACCTTTTTTACCTACGTCTGCTCGCGGACCACTTGGGATAGCTTGCGGACCACCAGTGGTCCCCGGACCACACTTTGAGAAACACTGTTCTAGAGGCTGATAAGTTCCTGGAGTCAAACACAATTGTTCCTTGACTTTCGTTTTTACTGTATCTTTTCGTTTTTGCTTCGTTTTTACTGTGTTCTCTTCTACACATCATGGTGTTTTATTTCAGTTAAGTTTTTCCTCCACTTCCTCACTGTTCTGACCACAACTGACCTGGCTCTCCCCCACACCACACGCACACACATAAGTCCCACTGAGGGGGAAAAAACCCTCATCTTTCTCTTCGCTGTAGTCTTCAGTTTAGCTCCATATCCCTCCCACCCCACCCATGGGCCGACAGGGTGCAGATGTGCTCACGATTGAGTCGAGCTTTGATGTGGCTTTTCAGCCTAAAGATTCAGAGATGGAGGGAGAAAGGAGGTAGGAGAGAAGCCAGGGAGTGAGGCAAGTTAAGAGGAGAGGAGTGATTGCCACAGCAGAGGGAGGATGAGTGACCAACCAACCAACCACATGTCCCACCACTAGTCACCTCTGTGTGTGTACTGTACACACACACCTTAGGGATTAGAGCAGGGGTGGGCAAACTGCGGCCCGCGGGCCGGATCCGGCCCGCCAAGCACTTTAATCTGGCCCGCCGAGCATTTCATTTAGTTATCAGGCTGCTCGCTATTTTTTTCCTGCGATAGAGACGACGTTGGTTAGCTTTACTGCAAACTGCTTTTCACTCTCCTTAGATAACGTTTACAATGTCAATGTCAAAACATCATGTTAAATAGAGATAACATCATGTTAAACTAAGTTAACTCTTAGTTATCTCCTTTGCAGCAGATCTAACGTGAACACAATGCCAATTTTCAAATCCCAATGTGGCCCTTGAGCCAAAAAGTTTGCCCACCCCTTGATTAGAGGAAGAGATCTTAATACAAAACACTTTGGTGACTATGGCATCCTCTCTTCTCATTCTTGTTAAAGCTCTCTATATAAATGATCGATGGAAGAATTCCCTGAGGTTTAGAATACATTTTCTTCCCTCCAGAATGGGCCTAGTGACGAAGGTTTCTTTATTCTTTGTCACCGATAGGAAACAGATGCAAAATGACAGGAAACCTCTATGTAATGTAGGCCAGAGGACCTTTCCCCCTCCCTCTCTCTCTCGCTGTTGCCTGGCCGCTGCTGCCTGCTGTAGCCACAGGCTTGAAAATAGCAGGCTTCAGACCTGCAAATGGCTCCGTGCCCTTTTTACCGGAACCCCTGTGAATCATATTCAGTTTATTCCACTCTCTCTGCCAAAGTTGAACCGCAAACTAAGTGTTTGTGATAAGCTGTGGCGGTTATTAGCCCAGCTAATAGCTTTCCTGCAAACAGTATCATTTAGGATTTGTGTCATCAAAGAGTTCTTGTGTGTAGTCTGCATCTTGAATGTAATGACATGAAAAAAAGAAGAAAAAAATGTCTACCAGAAATGAATGCGAGTTCAGTGGTTAGTTGAATGGTTAACAATGTCTAATTATTGTAACACTGCTTTTCAAGTCTGAATCAAAGGGTATGCTGAGCTGGCTATGAGTGTACTCAGCCAGTGCTGCCAAGCCAAAATTAACAGCTGAGAGATGCAAGATCTTTGCCCTCTCTCCCTCTCCCTCCCTCCGTGTCTTTTATACATGCCGCCTAGCACATACAGACGTGAAATGTACACGTTTGTTCTCAATTTCCTGGAGTTAGAATTTGGACTTCTATCATGGTTTGCCTGGGGACATTTGAACAGAAAAAGAGACAGGCCAATTTCCTTCCCACTAATCTGCACAGTTCCTATTTTTGGAGGCCTGCATACGTTGGTAAACGTTTACCGTAAGCCTCAACTACGGTGGCCTGTAGTAGCCACGCTTGCGGATTCAAAAAGGGCAGTGAAATCTGTTACAGATAAGAATGATTTTGTTTATTGTAATGTTACCAAGGAATATTCAAAGACCTCTTGCTGAGTTTAAGTACTTACCAGTATTCACTTATATTGTGATAGATAAAAATGTGGGTTTGTGTGAGAGTGTGTTTTAATGTGTTTTTCATGTTGTTTTTTTAATTCACAGTTCAACGAAGAATTAAGCGTCGGGGAAATCCGACCATTCGGTCACCTGGAAGTGACCTCAGTGACGAAGAAAGTGGACTAGATGATGATGACTATGGTGGTGTGCTTGGACAACTGTCAGACAGTCCACCTGAACTTAGTCTCAGCGACCTCTGACCTCAAAGCAAGAAGGGACTTTTTAATGGAGCGATGTGGACAACAACACCTCGTGTCCTATTAAGAGAGTATTTCCAGAGGTGAAATCTAGACGAAGTTGTATTTCTAGAGCTCTCTGTATTTAAGTACATACAGTATTTAAGTACACGGTTAAATTAAACTGTCATAGGATGCATTTTGTGAATGCTCCACACTATGATATCTGGAGGTGCTACAAAAAAAAAACACAAGGCTTTCTTTTTCTTATACTGTAGCCTTAACAGCTGCACCACCTTCAAGTGGTGAATGTATGTTAATAACTTAACACTACACATTTTAACCTAATTAACCATCTTGATTTTAGAACCGAGTATCTGTGGATATTCGTATCAAGATTTTGTTGTAAATGGTGGGAGGCCAACTTGCCATCGCGTTTCTGCGGTCACAAGACTTAATTGTGTGGTGCTATTATCTTTGTGGGATAAGAGGTGGACACAAATGACTGAGCTATTTGGAGATGTCCTTGCGTTCAGCTTTAACCTGCAGTGCACTTCTCTGCCCATTTAAACAACTTTTCCTATTCACAGCTAAAGGGAAGTGTTTAGCAGAGTGAAAGAGTGCATGAAAAAGGATTATTGTTTTCAAAATGACTGGCTGCAGGTTGGCCCATTTGCATGCTGACCCAGTGTTGAACACAAAGTCAAATCATCATCCTCGGGCAGACTGTAAAAAGTGTGTGTGTGTGTGTGTGTGTGTGTGTGTACGTGTACACTTGTAAGGGGGGTGGCAAGCACCCCAAAATGGAGCCATGCCATCCTGACAAAGACCTCATTAACCCCCGCCCCCACCACCACCACCACCACCACCCTAAATCCCTTGTCCTTCCACACCCTGTCCTGTAAACGCATTAAGTTCAGGGCTCCGTGTTGGCTTACATCAGTGACATTCCCAAAAGCTGTTTAATATTTCAGGAGCAGTCCGGCTCCTCTCCCTCTCTCTGCATCCTGCCTAATTAATGCAGCAGGGACCAGGGCCGTGTCCTGTAGCCAGACACCCCCCGTGGAGGGACGAGCCGGAGTGGACCCCATCTCCACTGCTTCTCCCCCAGCAGGAGACCGAGCGGGAGGGGTGGACCCCGCCACACAGATGTGCTCGCTCAGCACAAAGACACTACTTCAGCTTCATGTTTCACCATAACTCATGCTGCTAGGCTGAGGAGTATTGTTTTTTGATACTAAATTAACTAACACCAGATGGATGACTGCTGATTTCTGTTATGTGCTTGAGGAAGACTGTGTTACATGACAGTGTTGTTGATGGAAGTATGGAATATTGTAATTGTTTAATTATTGGAGGTTATGTTTTCTATAGAAGAGCAGTGGTATTGCTTTAAGCCAGACTAACATTAACTTCAGTGGCTGATACCAAGCGCTTCACAATGTAATTGTTTTTTGTTGTTTTTTTTAATAATAAAAAAAAAAGTCACATAACAAAGACAATCCTGTATTCTACAGCAAAAACTTAAAATACAGAACACAATTTGGCACTTTTTTTTTTCTGGAGCTGCAATATACAAAGATAACACAACTTGCTCAACAAATGTATAAATCCAATTACCAACATCGATGTCAATCATATTCAGCCTCATAAATTATTTACTAGTAATTATTTCACTATCAGTGAGCACAGAGAGGCAGTGCTCAAGAGATTTGCTATTTAAATATCTTTGTTTTGTTTTTTTGCATTTGCATTCTTGGACCTGATAACAACCAAACAGAAAGAAAAAAAAACATGTTAAGTGTTGAACTTACAGTCAAGTCCAAAGAGCCAGGAGAAAAACTGTACTTTAAAATAAAACGCTGATAAGGGCAGCATCAGGTGTGGGAGCTGTCCTGTTGTGCACCGACAAAGGCTAGGAGTTAGACAGATCCGACTTAGTTGAGACCATCAGCACTACTTCATCTACAGACAGACACCCACTGTACATTGTATCAGGTTAACCTGTTTTACAGCATTAGTTTAATGTTATATGAAATGGCCTCATTGCTCGAGCCACACCTTTCTCAAGAGTACTTTCTCTGGTGAGACAGTATCTCCATTCATGGATCAATTCTTTCTGACCACCAGCCCAAGTCATACCAAATGACTCTCCAGGCCCGGGAAGTGTGCACCTTCTCATGAGGGGACAGAATGTACAGCAGGAATTTGGTGATTGCTAGTCTGTGGCTACACATTCTCTCTCTCTCTCTCTCTCTGACCAACTGACAGACAGCAGAAGTAATGCCTAATACTGTGGATTCCTCTGGCAGCATCGGAGGGCATGTAACAACACACCCCAGATCCGTTGGAGCTGATGTGCTGGAAGAGACGTCAACCTTCCAAAGGCAAAGGAGGTGAATAAATTATCTTGGTACTTCTCTGAAGAATGACAAAAGATCTGTTAAGCTTTCAAGCCTCTCAAAGTGAGATAGGTTTAGCCTCTACAAATGTTAGGAAATAATAATTAAAAAAAAGTTTAAAATATGCACTGAATGCTCTAGTAAAAAGTAAAACGACAACACGCACGCACACACACACACAAAGAAAACACTAACCTGTCAAATAGGTGAACCAAAAAAAGGAACTTCTTAAAACAGTTTTCACACACACAACCCAGTGTCTTTCCAAGTGTCACAACCTGCCATGGAGCACAGTCATGACATTACAACCACAAAGTACCCAGCTACCCTTGTAACGCACCTTAGAGGCTCTAAGCTGACCACCCTTGAGTGAAACCTACCACCAGACTTAGACGGTCAATGTCATGCTTCCCTGGGAAAATAAAACATCTTTGTCAAAGACAAAGCCATTTATTTAGGTATTTGGCATATGACCATTGTGCAATCTACTAAAACTACTATGCCAGAGGTCACAATGCAAAGAGCATGTGTCATACATGCTTCCATTTTCAGCTGCATTACTTCCCCCAAAAAGGTTCCCATTTTGTCATTTACCTGTGGCAGGTCCACTCTATCAGTTTCAAAGAACCAATGTGAAAGGCACAAAGTTCCTTTGGTTTGTTTCACTAATGACTTCTGGGCATTTTTCTGACATTCTTTTTTTTTTCTCGATTCAAGAGGTTGTGCCATTTCCCCGATTTGCATCTCTACGGTTTGTACTCTCTTTCTACTGATAACCAACATGGCTCAAAACAACCCAGAATTATACTTGATTCGCTGCCGTGTTCTTGTCACTACTGGATTGTGGGTTGTGTAGTTTAAACACGTACCGTTTGGCAACACGATAGGTAGCTGGACAGAATTGGAGCCAGCCATCATTTGCTATTCTGCACACAAATAGACTTTGGTCTCTTCATATTCCACTGAAACATCGTCCTGTGGTGACGAGTTTTGGTGTAACAGATATTAGTTCTCTTCATCTTCAGCATTACAATAATCTGTAAGAACATAACTTCCAGAAGGAAAAGTCCCTTAGGCCAGCAAGTCACTGCTCCAGTGGCAGTCAATTATAGAGAGAAAAGGCAGCTAGGGACTCGAGAAGGGACTTGGGGTGATGTTGGGGGTGGGGGGTGGAGAGTGGCAGCCAGCCTCCCAACTGCAGGGGGCGCTAGAACACTGATTTAAAGGTCGGGATGCGGCTGCACAAAGTCTGTGGCCATGTTTCAAGCCCATCCCTGTCCAAGCTCGTGGCATGTGTGTGTGCAGCCAGCTCTCTTCTTCAGGAGGGCCTGGGAACGGGCCAGAGGAGCCGCCTTGCTGTGCAGCTCACTAGTGCCCCTGCTAGCTGAACATAGACACGCATCTAAAAGCAGATTTCTTTTGGCGCGGGGCTGGGGGGGGGGGGGTATTTTTGTTTTCTAAAGCAGGGGGTATTTTTGTTTTCTAAAGCAGGGAATGCTGGGGGAAAAGGGAACGGCTCGGCAGGAGCCTGCGTATCAGTCTTGACTAAAGGTGAGAGTTGGGGCTCTGTCAGTAGCTGTACATGGAGAGAGGGGTGTCCTCCATCATGTCATCCTGGAGAGCATGGAGGGGAAAAGAACAGAGGAAAACAGAAAAATAAGTTAAAAATCACGAACCATCATATTCCCAAAGCCCAGCTAAACTATAGTTTCAGCTTTCAGCTATTTTCAGGAGAGAGGTGTTGTGTTTGAACTCTATCCAAAATGTCTAATTACTGTAATTTCCCTACATGGTATGCCTGAAAAGGAACATTTATGCTCATGTGTTTTCAATGAGAATTGAGAATCCAAAACTTCAACCCATTTCTAGAAAAGAATTACATATAAAATGATGTCTGTTAATACACTCACACATAAAGCATTATGTAAGGTATCCAGGCAAGTCATGTGTCATTTACAGATCACACAGATTTACAGATCACACATTTTCAACGGAAATCACAGAGTACTGACAGAAGCTCTGCAGTTATTGCTTATTAGCTGAAGGGCTTACATTTTGTGCAAAACATAAAAAAAAAATGGAAAATCGACTTTTAAAAATGAACTTTTAAATGTCAAGCGTGGGCCTTTATGTGTTTTTAAATACTGAGACAACAGCTGCTCAAAGGCACCTGTCGGTATAATTATGTTATAAGAAATGGCATTAAGAGCACAGCAGTTACCATGGGAAGATCCTGGAGCCTGCGGAACTCTGGGCGTTCATTCCGATTACGGAACTTCAGGAACACCAGGAGGGAGACGATGGCTGCAGCGACAACGAAAACAGACACCAGGCCAGCCAGCAACGGATCCGGTACGCCTTTAGAGCTGCCCTCTGGTCCGGTCAACAAATAATGAAGATGGAAAAAGAAAGAAGAGTCATCATTATGGTAAAAAAGGGCGCTAGAGAGGAAAACCACCTCCTCCTTATGGGGTCATTTTCAGGTCAATCTGACAATCAAACCATTTGGGGGGGGGGGGGGGGGTTGTGGTGGGTTTTTTATGACTTAATGGATGCATGTATGGTTTTTATAAACTTTGATATTACTGCAATTATTATGAGACTTCAAGGCCTGTACACATCTTAAACAGACCAGACTAGCAGTCAAGGAGTGGGGTGAAGGAGTTTACAGTGACACCTGGCTAGATGGTCGAGGTGAAGGAGTTCACAGTGAACTAGAGGGTCGAGAGCGAGAGGATGATGTAATTAGATGATGTAATGGTGGTAACAGCAAGGCCAAGTAACAGGTGGCAAGATAAGAAGCCCTGTTACAACTGGAAAAAAACAGAATCTGGGAAAAACCCAGAAGACAGTTTTGCATATAATTTATGCATGATGAGACAATGGGTTCCACCAATAGTCGTAACCTTGGTGGATGCTAATAGGCCAACAGGTGTCTTTCGAAGGTGGCGAGAGGGCCCAACCCCAAGGTTAAGGAGTATAAAAGATAGGTTGCAGCCACCTGTTAGTCAGATCTCGGGGGCGCCAGCTGATGACATCTCACATCACCCTATTGCTTGACACCTGGTCTGGACATAGTTTAGGCTGGATTATCACTGCAATACGGTGAATAAAGATTCAACAGTCTTCAGATCTCCTGTCTGCATTGTCTCCTTCGGACGCCTTGTTCCAGAGTGCTAATTAGTAAGTAGTTAAGTGATAAATTGTTCATTGGATTCGGAAGTGGACCGGTTTTTCCACGACAGTTTCCAAAGAGATGTGCAACTAAGACATTATACCAGTTCTGCACGTAGACAAAAATATTTCTCTCCTTTTCATCCTCTATATTTACGGCCACCACCCACACTAGACTGTGCTGGAGACCAACACAAACACAAGCAACCACGCAACCAAAAACACATACATGGACACACTGACCAAACTAGGAGGCAGTCCAAAAATGACCCATTCCCAGGAGTGTGTGAGTGGGGGAATCGGTGAGGGTGTGAGTGAGTGTGTGAGTGGAGGAGTTGGTGAGTGAGTGAGTGAGAGCAAGCGAGTGTCTAAGGAAGCAAGAGAATGAATGAATGGTTGAGTGAGAGGGCAACTGCATGAAAGTAAGTGAGTGAGCGATCTTGTAAGTGTGAGCGATAGGGCATCACAACACTTTTAGTGCCATCCCGGAGCAGGAGAAAGGGAGGGAGGGGGGGGGGGGGTGTGTAAGATGCCAGGCGGGTGGCCAGATAGCGGCATCGTGGTGAAATGCCCGGGGGCAGTGAGCGAACAGCGCGGTTCTGGCGCAATGCACTGGCACGGCAACAAAGCCCATTCTGTTCTTTGTGTTCCCTGCGCAAACAAGTCCCTGCCCCGGGATAGGCTCGTAGGCCATGCCGGCTGCAAAAGGTATAATCATACTCTTGTTTCCCTGATGCGTACAATCTCTGGATTCAAGGCATGGCCGTGTGCATTCATCGTTTTGTTTTCGTTTTTTTTTATTTACAGCCGTTATGGATACGTTTGGACGGCTCCCTTTTGTATAGCACAATACCCGGCAGATGTGTTTTGAATGCTGCCGGCTACTGAGTCGTGTAAAAAGGGTCAATGACAGCAATACAAACACACAAGAATAGCCCCCACCCCCCCACACACACAACCACATGATCAACTGCAGACACACACACACACACACACACACAAATGAACGGCAAATGTAAGGACGCCAATGAAAGAACAAGGTCAATGGAGAAAAAAAAAAGAGATAATAAAAAGCCAAAGCCACTCACCATCATCGCCTACGTTGAGCTCTGAGAGGGCTGCTGCCTTGGTGGGGTGTCCGAGTGCAGCAGTTGGGCTGGTTGTGGTGGTTGATTTAGCTACGCTGCCGCTGGTCGTGGCAGTAGAAACCTTAATATTGGTAATGGTGGTGGTGGTGGTGGTGGTGGTGCTACTGATGGTGGTGCTGCTACCCGTGGGCTTCTTATGTCCAGGGACTGGGCTGGCGCTCTGGGGGACGATCTCAGGAGCAGCAGTCGTGAGTGGGGTTGTCATGGTTGATGTTGTTGTTGTTGTTGTTGGGGAGGTTGACTGAGTCTTGGAGTCGATGGGCTGGGTGACGGCAGGTGGGACTGCGGAGGCGGGGGCAGTCGTAGTGGGTGGAGAGGTGGAGAGGGTACCGTTGTCCTCAGACACCTCAGTTTGAATTCCCGGAGCGGTGGAAGCAGCAGTGGGAGAGGCGGTGGTGGCACTTCCTGTTTGGTGCGTCCCGTTGGCCCCGACAGCGGCTGTGGGGACAGCTGTAAGACAGTCCACAGAAGAGAGACCTGCTCATTCAGCTCCACGGAAAAGCACTCAGCTCAGCTTTCAGCTGCTCTCTTCATTTCCTGTTTTCCCCAAATGCTACGCATCGCCGTGTGCATCTTACCCAAACCCAACTGTCTATGTCAAACGGTGAGAGAGGTACTAAAAGACGTAATTCAATCCTTCCTCTACCAGTCTGGCCCTATTGACTAACAATTCAGTTCAAATCCCAGTGCTGTGCAAAGCGCTAAGCTGTGGGTAGGCAGCACACCTGTTAAAACTTCAATCAGTCTGTTTATCTCAGCCATGTGGCAGAACAGCCCACAAGCCAGGAACTAAGCAGCCCTGCTGATGTGGTATAAACACACAATCTAACCAAAGATCTCACACACGCGCGCACACACACGCAGTCACGCACACACTCTCAGTGATCTTTCACCAACTTGCTATTTCACACATATGAACGCTGAGTGACGAGATGCTTGTGTTCCTGATTGTGGTCGTTGTCTGTGTAGTCTGTGTCCATTCAAGGTGTTGTTTGGTGTTTCCTATTTCTTTGTAAGAGAAGTGTGCGTGTGTGTGTGTGTCTGTTTCCCAGACCATTTTTGTGCATGTGTATAACTGCCATGGCTGGGTGTGTGTGTGTGTGTGTGTGTGTGTGTGTGTGTGTGTGTGTGAGAGAGAGGGGGAGAGAGACAGAGAGAGAGAGAATGTGTGAGTTTGTTTAAGAAAGTGTATATGAGTGTGTAAGGGCATAGTCTGAGGTGGTGAGAGAGTGTCAACAGGAGTGAGGAGCAGTTTCTTTGCCGTGGCGCAGCAAGGGTTGCATCAGAACCCTTCTTCTGACTGCCTCGACCTGTCAGCCTCCAACCTTTCACACCTCTCCGTCAAACACACACACACCGTTTCATCATCATGTCTTCCTTCCTCTTCTCTCCTTCCCTCTCGCCTTCCTACACGTCTCTCTTTGCCATCTCAATCACAACAACCCAAATCAGATACTGCATGGCCTCTTTATTACTCTACCTACAGTGCATTTATGACTCATTTAACAGAACATACCTTATAAGCCTGATTGACTTTCTTTCCCATCTTTCTCTCTCTAGTCTCCCTGTCTCTCTCTTCCCCTTTCTCTCCCTCTCTCTCCCCTTCTCTCCCCCTCTCTTTAGTTCTCTTGCCCCCATTTCTGCCCCTGCTGTGTTCTCTTTGATTCCTTCCCAGCTCCTCTTATCTGAGGGCATTACGCAGGCCGGGGGTGAGTAATGGAACATTACCCAGCCTCCAGTTCAGTTCACAGGCTCTCGCAGAAGAGCCTCTCCAGCTGCGAACGAACGGCGCAGACAGCCACAGCTACAACACGGATAACTAATAATCACAGAGACAGACAGACTCAGTGAAACAGCTACAGATGCTCTGTAAGCATTCTTCATCATAACCGAGTAACATAATTAACTTTATTGTAACATTCTAACAACGGAGACAGTGCTGCTGAGCAGAGTCTGTTCCTATGATATGTCGCTGTCTCTATAAAGCGCTTCAGTACAACAGCATGCACTATGAGAGAAGTGTGAAGTGTAAGGATCTCCTATGTTTCAAAGAGCTGCAGGACGTGCACTCCCCTGATGCCTAATTTACCACTGAAGGCATTAGCTATGTGGAGTGGAACATGGCAAGGAGCAGTGAGTCAGCAAGTCCTGCCATAACCTGCTGTTTCAGAGTCTCCCAGGACCATCACCTCCCAGCCTGAAGCCTCCTTATTTAGAGCGAGTGGGAAGAGCCTGACAAATCCCCGTGTGCACACACACACACCCTCTTCCAACACACACACACACACGTAATCTACCACTCTAGATTTTCCGTTCCTCTCCTCTCCACAGCGCAGTGGCCAGTGGCAGCTCACCGAGGCAAAGACTGAAGTGGTTGATTTTAAAAATAACACTGACCTCTGACCCAGGGAAGCAACGACATGCATTTGGGTGAGTGTGTGTGTGTGCGTGTGTAAACAGTCAGAGAGAGCGAGCGGGTGAGAGAGAGTGTTTTGCATTTCTCCTGCAGACTCCAGCCACCTCCAGTGAGTCTGGCTGAGGAGGAGATACACAAGTGCACAGCTCTGCTCAAAATGAGCTTACACCCTACGCAATAAACACGCGCACCCATGTGTGTACACACACACACTCCAAATATGAAGGGATGAGTCATCCATCAAGGCAGTCAGTTGAACCTATCGCTTAGACAGAGAGTCCAGACTCACTCACAGATATATTTTTTCTCTCTCTCTCTCTCTCTCTCTCTCTCTCTGGTTTTGTTTAGATGGAAATGGGCCCTGTTAAATTACACTTCCTCCTGTTGCACCAGCTCTTGCAGCTGCTGTAACTGAGAAAAAACGTTGTCGCCGCACACTCTATCTCTTAATTCTTTTATTCCAACGTTTCGGCCTGTCAGGGTGTGCATTCTTTTCTATATTTATAAGCTGCTGTAACTGTACCTCCTGCAACAATGTCCTTTCTCTTTCTCTCACTTGCTCTCCATCTCCCTGTTTATCTCTCTGTTACTATCTCTCCATTTCACCCTCTCTTTTGCTTTATATTTCTCTCTTTTTCTCTTTCTCCCTCTCTTTCCACTGATGACTGCACTGTCATTCTCACCCAAACCAAACAAAGGTTCAACCAAAGAAAGTATGCAAGCATAAACAAAACCGGCCTGAGGTTTGTCGACATGTTCTAGTTCATCACAATAACAGGAAGTGATATGCTATTTTATTGCCTGGTTACACTGCTGCACAAGATTAAAAAAAAAAATACCCTACATACAGTGCTGCACTATTTGGACCTTAAATTTAGAGTGCACAATAATTTACACTTCCTATATTAGCTAAGTCATATACTGCTCTGTAAATACATACCATTAATGATGCACCATAAGATACATAAAAGAGAAGCATTAATGCAATTCTTGGCATACAATACCAAGGAGTTGTATAGTAGAAGAGTAATGTAGCACTCAGTACTTAGTAAAGTAAATACACAAGACATGTGTACATGGAGACATTATAAAACAGTCATCCTCTGGGTGGGTACCTGTGCCATCTGTCACAGTGAGAGCAGGTGCCTGGGTGCCAGTCTGGTTGGTGGACAGTGGAGGGGGGGCCGTTGAGTGGGTGGCATTGGTGTCCTTCCCGTTGGCATCAGCACTGGTACTGGGCACACGCTCATTTGTGTCGCTGACATTGGCTAGTGTGGAGTGGAGGACAGGAGCCAGGGAGCTGCTGGGGGTCGGCGAGGGCTTTTGGGCAACAACAGCGGTGGATTCCGAGGCGGTTTTTCCATCTCCTCTGTGGGGGGTGGAGGACCGGGCGGTGGTGGTGGTGAAGGTGCCGGGGGGACCGTGGGGTGCGGAGGCAGGAGCAACAGTGATGGAGTGGTCACCTGCACAAGACAACATTTCAGGATAAGGACCTCAAACTTGGGAAGCAACACAATCAGCCAATTGGTGTCCACCCTGAACACTAAATATCCACCGATGTATGTATACTGGGGGGTGTAAAGGTACCCATATTTGTACTGAACCGTTTAGGTACAGGACGTTCGGTTCACTACAGATGCATACCGAATGTACAGTATGTAGTCTTAAACAGTAATCTACAGTAGGCTTTTTTTGCGTGCAGACCATGTTTCAAACTTGAGTTCCCAAACAAACATATTATATAAAGTGGCGGACCATATTGGTTTAGTTCATTAACGCCAAAAAAACACCTTTTGAAAAATACTGTTCTTGTTGAGCATCAGCAATATTGTCAGTTAATGTCAGGCTAGCAGTACAGTACTTAGAGGTTTACTGTACTGAAAACACTGACCAAATTGTGGCAAATTGTGATTGCTGTGTACCGTTACACCCCTAATGTATTCAAACCAATATGCCAAGGAAATACACATTAATTCCTAAATCTCAAGGAGACGCCATTTGAAGAATGCTCTAATAATCTAATGAATCAATCCTAAACATATTTGCTTTAAAAAAAAAAAAAAGAAGAATAGTCAGGACATTGCTTTATCATTAATAGAAAAAGACAGACACTGTGAACCAATGGCCACCAAGCGTGTCGAGACGAGAGATGAAAAGATGGTCCACGTAAGGTGGAAGGAGCACAATGTACAGAGACACAGGCAGGCAGGGGAGGTGGAAGGAGCACAATGTACAGAGACACAGGGACGGAGGGGAGGTGGAAGGAGCACAATGTACAGAGACACAGGGACGGAGGGGAGGTGGTTTTCCGCTGCTGGTTCAGTCTCTAATTGATCCGGCAGGACTGGTGGTAATTGCATACTTGGATAATTATGCGGCCGCGCAACGCCATGTGTCACATTTCCTCTGCCCGCCTTCCACCTTCTGCGGAGGTTCACTCGTTCTTTCAGTCGTCTCTTATTTTGTTTTCTCTCTCTCTTTTCTTCTCCCTCACACCATCTTCCTGACACGTGCCTCCCTCGCCAGCTCTCTCGCCCTGGCCAAGCCTGATGCAAACCAGAGCCTCGTGTTAACATTATTACAGGGCAGAGACACAGAGGGCTGTCACCGTTGTGCATTTATACCTACCACACACACACACACACACACGCACACATGCACACACACGCAGTACTATTGCATCTTGTACCTCCTCTATCTTGCGCTAGCAATAGCTGCAATAACTGACTTTCATATCTCTTCAAAACACACATACACACACACACACACACGCACGCACACACCTATGTCAGTGCATTCTGTGAGGCCTGTGGCATGGCCTCTGCACCACACCCTTGACTTCTGGGTGCACAATAATGGCCCTGTTCCCTGTGCCTGCACCAGAGTGCTACAGGGGCCGTCCCAGGTAAGAAGACTTCAGGCAGGGGCCGACCAGGGGGCTAAAGGGAGCCCTGTTCACACCAGCTTGCCACAACACCACAGTGTGTGTGTGTGTGTGTGTGTGTGTGTGTCTGTGTGTGTGTGGGGGGACACTGTCTCTATTCACTTTGTGCAATATGGATTATGTGATGTAACAAAATACTGCTGCAAGAAAGACAACAACAGTACATTTCATTACACTATGTTAGTATCTAGCAGTGTGTGTGTGTGCGTTTGTGTGTGCATGCATGTGTGTCAGAGAGTGTGTGTGTGTGGATAAAGTTGTATCAGAGACAGGAAAAAAGCCCATAGGTCAAGATAAAAGTTATTTACTGATAGTTCTCCCTTCTCCCCTCCCCCTTCACGAAATGCCATAGCCTTCACGATCATTTCCTCATAGTTCCTCCTATATCCCTATGAAACTTCTGGTTCGTGCTTGCCTGGGGGTGGCACAGATACAGTCTGTCACCTGATGAGAAGTGAAAAGGTAAAGACTGCGGTCCAGCCCCCTCTCTTTCCGTGGCCTTTTCATCCGCGGGCTGCTCATATTTCCTCTCCTGTTCTTTTCCCCTCCATGTCTCCACCTCCTGCCTCTTACACCCAAGGCCTCCACACAAGATATATATCCGTCATATCTCTCACATTTCTGACCTGCAAAATTCACATACTAGTGCATATTTGTGTGCATCCATGAATCATGTCTGGGTGTGTTCGATGTCTTTCTGTGGAAAAACATGGGAAACTTTGTGTGCGTGTGTGTGTCATTTCTTTCTGTGGAAAAAAACAACATGAGGGACTTGTAGAACAGGTTTAATAGTCATAATTTACGAGATTTATGTCAATTCATCTAAACCATGAAGAACTTTCCAACTGGGAATTTGGAAGCCTCTACCAAACAAAGCACAGAGGCAAGCAGGATACAAGAGAAAACTCCCGCCATTGTATCACTAATGAGTGAATAACTCATTCGACAGGGTTTCTCACAAGCAACTTTCCACTTGTGACTTGTAACTTGTGACTGCGGAACACAGAACTTCGAGTCTTCTCCAGAGTTTATGCAACAGCTGTTGTGGGCCATATTTCCTTTGAAGAGAGAAGAGTCTCTCTCTTCCCCCTCTCCTCCCCTCCCCCTATTCCAGAGTTTCTCCTAAGGCACCAGGCTTAGGAGAGCGAGTGAGTGCAAGCAAAAGAGAAAAGAGAGAGAGAGAGAGAGAGAGAGAGAGCGTGAGAGAAAGAGCGTGAGAGAGAAAGAGAGAGAAAGGTAAGAGAGGGGGAGGGGGTGGCAAAGCTTCAGCAGTGAATGTAGACGTGAGATGAGTCAAGTGTTAGGAAGAGGGATGTGAGGGAGATAGAGAGACTCTCTGAGGCAGTTCAACTTAAAAGAGAGAAAAGATAACATGGACACGCTGAAAAGCGAGACTGATTGAAGGGATGAACAGAGAGGGATTAAGGAGTGGGTGAAGATAAAGACAGGTGAACATGAAAAGGGAAAGGTGGAGAGGAGGGGTGAGGGCAAAGCAGAGGCCAGCTGCTGCTGGTTAGATAACAAGAGACAGGCCCCGACGGTAAAAGTGGCTGCTTGGACCCAGGGCTAATGACAAAAAAAAAAAAACACAGTAACAAAAAAAACAAAGACAAGCAACCAATCAAAGGACAGATCACAGACTAGAATTCTGCCCACACCTGGAAGCAGACACACACCTGGAGGTGATCTCTGGAGAGGTTTAGTGCCGAGCAAGCACTCAAAGCCCTGAATCAGCTTAATACCGCTCTAACGGACACACTCACGCTAAAGCAAGTGGTATGTTCTTCTGTGCACACTGACGTGCGGTCCCAGTTGTTGCGTGAGCGGGACACAGGCGCGGGAGCAGTCTCCCTACCAGCTCCTCCAACCCCAGCACAAATAATAGATTAACCAAACGTGACAGTACAACGAATCCTTGCGATACTGGGTTGAAGGAGCCGGTCGGGGGACAGTTATTAAGTGTTCTTAATAGTCTTCGGTCATAAACTTAGCTAACTACGTCATTGTTGGTGTTTCGTTTTATGTGTAGGGACCCTGATGAGGTTTGGTGCTGTTTTGAACAATATTACTGGTTAAAAAATGCTATTTGGAAAGCGTTTGGCTCACCGCCCTTAGCTAATCCACTGTTTGCAATTTGGGGCTATAGTGTATACCGGGGCAAGCTCTGTAGTGGTTGATCAACGAAAAATAGTCTCCACGGCTTATTTGATGAGTTTTAATGCAGAAAAGACCCTGGGTCAATTTTCGCCGGAGTTACACTTTAAGGAAGAGAGGAGAGAGCGTGACTCGGTCTCTATACAGAAAGGTGTGCATTACCTTCAACGTTCAGCTCTCCGGAAGCATTTAGGTCCCTTCCAAAATAATTTACTCTTCATTTTAAAAAATGACAAAAACAGGCATGCATCAAAAATCCTACGGTAGTTAAACAAAACCTCTCGTATAACTATTTCAGGTGATCTTCCCACAGATCAAACAACTTTGTATAACTCGCTACGAAACACTGTGATGCTTTGTCAAACACCAGGAAGTCAGTCTGACCACACTTAGTATGATGCTTAGTATGATGCTTAGACTGATGCTGTATTGGCAAGTCCCAGCCATCAAGCACAAGTCTGGGTGGAGACCAGCGCTGTTGCATGAGGCCATTGTAAGTTCCAGATTAATATTGCCCCATCACATCAATCAAGCCCAGGCAAAGAGGTAACGGGTCCGTCTCTCTCTCTCACACACACACACACACACACACACACACACACACACACACACACACACACACACACACACACTAAACTATTTACACCCACAACTCAAAGCAATGGCAATGTGCCGGGTCACATGATGTGTCAGACTCTCATTGTGCTTAAGTGTAGAACCACTTAGAGGGTGTGTCTGTAAGAAACCTACAAATCTTCAGAAGCAACGTCAAATCACATTTTACTCCAATTATCAGGCACAGTCAAAATTAACAAGGCACCGTTTACACAATATGCAACATTGCGAAAACATTCAGAACTTGGCGAACACAGATTTATTTCAACACCACCAACTCTCACCAAGTCTCATTACAAAGTACAGACCTAAACGTCATCTCTTGTTCTTCAGAGGTCTGCACCAGATAAAATGCATTCAGTCGTTCTTACACCACCAGCAGTAAAACACAGAACATCCTTCTTTTGTTAGTTATCAGATTCTGTCTCTGCCTTGTGTGTACTTGCGCCTCTGCCCCCACACTGTAAGCTACATATGCAAAATCAGTCACCCTCCATTCAGGATTATTAACGGGCTGTGTTCACAAATACTGATAGGTCGATGGAAGTCATTCTAGGGCATAGGCAAATCTAATGGTTTAGTTTTCATAAACACAGGACAGGCCCCAATGTGATGAACAGCAGATAACAAAAAAAACCCAGCTGATATAATTAGGTCTCACAGATAATAATCTGCTTAGCAACTCCTTTCCTCACCCAGGAAATATGATATTGGAAATGGAGGCAGTCACTGTCTCTTGCCCGACTCCTGATAAACAAGCCTGCCGCACAGTACAGCACACTCTGGTCACAGAGCCAATTAAGCTGCCTGCAAGACTGCCGAGAGTGTGTCCCTGCCTACATGGACTCCAGTGAGCTGTCAGCAGTGACATTTAAGATCCCTGCTTTCAGGAGCAAGGTTAGCCTAGCGCACTGTGGGGGAAAATCGCAAAGTCAAGAGAGATGTATTTATAATACGTCTGCCCTTATTTTTTTGTCCCTTTTGTTTTGTGGAACAAAAGGAATGAAAGTTTGCCTGCTATCAAATTCAACGGTGGGAATTATTTTTTGCCCTTTGCTCTTATGAAAGAAAAAGAAAAACAAAACTTTTGGACCAAAAGTTTCTGGAAGATTCTCTGGCAAAAGTTTCAGGTGACAGTGACACAAAAGGCTGACTGCAGAAGACTAGAGAGAGATGCACAGAAAAAAGATGAGCAGCCGGCAGAGTTGCTGTGTTACAATAGACGGTTATGTGCTAAAAATAAAAGCCTTTGTTCCCAAGCAGTCACACGCTCTCCCACATGCATGCTGTTAAAACTTGGGATCCAACTTAACACTGAATTCAACTTAATTGAAGACAATGTGACTGTAATGTTCAAAGGCGCATGCCTGAATGAAAAATAATGACCAAAACTGACATGAAAATATCTAAGAGTCTCAGACAAGCCGAGCAATGTGGTCTGAACACGCCCTGAGCACTCCCAATGTGGGTGGTGTGACAGAGATACCAATTTGCTCTGCTGCAGGATCTTTGTGTGTGTGTGTGTGTGTGTGTGTATGTGAGCGTGTGTGTACCTGTCTATGTGTAGGTCCATGTGCCTGTCTATATATCCGTGTGTGTGTGTGTGTGTGTGTGTACGAAAATGAGAAAGGATCAAGAAAGAGAGCTCTGAGTCATAGCAAGTGAGCCGAGACACCACTCAATACTGGCCCTCTGCCTCCTGGACAAAGCGAACGGCTCTGCCCAATTACCATCACCCTGCTTCACCTACCATCCACTACGGAGCCTACGCACTGGAGTTGGCTGAAGCACTTAGGCCATTACTGTTCACCTCCAGCCATGCTGCGGCTGCTGCAATATCCATGACCCATGAACGGGTCATCACTGACACTACTGACAGGCCAGCTGAAACGGACAGCTGACCCACAGAATGAAATCTTTTTGAAGCATTCCCCAGGGCTGGAAAAACACAACGAGGCATACAAAAGCAATCATGAAGATGAGTGTGTGTGTTATGGTTAAATCAATGAGCTGCACTCATCCTCGGGGTCATGGACAGAATGCTGGAGGGTTTGTATGACACACTGGTGGTAACACACAAGTCCCTGTGATTGGCGAGCACATCACAGCACAACCCCACTGCCCACAGTTAAAACCAAGTTCATGTGGAAAATCAGGTCATGGGTCTTCTTTTCTTTGATGGCTATGTTCCTGGTTTCTATGCTACTGCTTCTGCAGACAACAGCATAATGCTCTACCATGGCAAATCAGTTTTGTGACATGCCAAGCAATCATCAGGCTAGGGTTTGTAGCACTAATCTGCCATGACATCTTGGCTATATGTTTGCATTCTTGAAAGGTCAATATTAGTCTAAAAGCTCTACTTGATTAAATCATTTTTTGATGGTTGCATTTGTGAGGTTTGTGCGTTGGGCTTTAATTAGACAAGTAACTCAGGCCAAGACTCGTTTCAATGCCTGACAACTTAATTGAACAGTCCAGTTATCCCGTTCACTTTCCTTTCCAGATGCGGAGGCCAGGTCCAGCTATGGCAAGAGTTCCTTGTGTTTATGTCTCTAATGTGGAGATAACCACAGTCCTTCTCATACGTAAACTCAATGGCCCAGCTATTTCTCATGAGCCTTTATCGCCACAAGGAAGCGCATTTAACTCCTGCGATGCTGAGATGAACTGGGTAGACAGAGGAACGTTGTTGCTGAGAGAATGTTAAAGCCATCGCTGTGGTTAACATAACAAATGAGAAACAAGCGCTAATTGTACAGAGCGTGCGAGCGTTAAGTTGATGTTCAACAGTTCTGTTGTCGAGGATTCTGCGTATGAAGAAAAACAAGCCAAGCGAAAAAATTACTGTAGATTTGTCCAACCAAACCATCCATGTAAGGTGACCCCTTGTGTATTAACGTTACTAAAAAGTTGAATGCGGTAAACCGTTAGAAAGCTTAACTCACACATTACCATGCGCAGTGAAACTAACGTTTAGGCGTATGCGTCCTGCAATGCGTTTAACGTATATAATTATTTTAAACACGCTTGTAAAGGAAAGAGATTGAAAAACACCAATAGCTGTACGTTATGACACAGCGAACAACTTGCCAAACAACAGATAAAAAGCTCTCCTTACCTCTTGAGCGCGAACAGTAGCCAAGGACCAGTAGTGCGCAAAGCGCAAATGTCGCCGCTGACTTCATTTTAAGAAAGAACTGGGCGATGGAATATGCTGGTCTTTTTAAAGTCCTCCTTGGTTCCCAGAGAGTTGATGTTGATGGTGTTGGTAGACGGCCGTTAGCACTATAAATAAACGGGTTAAGTGTCCCAAGAGGGGGCGAGAGTTAGTTCGACAATGTTCTGTTGTTAAGACTAACTAAACCTCGTCGGTTTTCCAGAGAATACAAAATGCCACGTGTTTCACCCGGTGCCTGCAACTGTACCCTGTATGATGACAACAGCCTGTGATTGGTTGTTGCTCTCGCGGTTTTGTTAGATATAGAATGTTTTACAAAATAACTATTCGTATACTACCCACTTGCGGGAGACGACGGAAGCAACTTGCCATTACCATACCTCGACTACCGACTGCTGTCACCTCCGTGCGTAATATGTTCTCAACAGGGACAGAGAGGTAGGCGGCACACTGGCAGACACGCCTTCCAACTCCCAACAGAGGCACTGTACCACTACACATCCAATAAAAAGACAACCACTGTCTTGTGAAGTTTAGACCAGGTTCATAAAAAAACAGTTTCACAGATTCCCCAAGCCACTTGGGTACAGAACATGAAAAATCTGTTAACCAGGACTGACACAGTTTATAGTAAAACGTGTAATTAATTATTTTTCGCCTATTAAGAGGTTTAAACGCAAACTCTGACTGTTTTTTTTTTTTTTTACCATCAAATAACCTAATTTACATCATCAAAGGGAAAGACCAGATGCACAAAGGCATTCAGACTGTTTTCTGTTCAAAAATAGCTAATAAAAGTAGACTAGCAAAGCAGGCTATGATTAATCGATTCACATCGGTGCACCAGCAAAAAGTTCGCCATGTGATTCCACCGATTAAAAATGTCTAGATACAATAGAGATGAACGGATAATGCATCCCTTCTATTATTTGTACATGGGTAAAATCCAATTTATTTATATGTTTATTTGTTCATTAGTAGAGGGCCTATATGCATCACGTGCAGTTCATTTTCTCCACACATTATTTTCTGCTAAAATTATATTTTCTCTCGATTGGGCTGATTTGGTCACATGCCTGAGATGCTTGAGGTGCAGTGGCAGAGAAACAAATAGGCCTGTAAGAAGTAGTAATTGCACTTTTAGTTAATATATATGGTTTAAAATCTATCTGCTGTGTGACTGACTGCCATATTGAATTGCATCAGCCCAGATTATTCATGGTGTCATAGTGTTGAGTCAAATTGTGTTGTTTAATCAAATCTTGTCAAATTGGACTGAATCGTATCGTATCATACGAGTTGTTTCTTAGGAAATAGGATCATTGGCAGTACCACTGCTTCCTTTTTTCGTGATGTTTATCAGCCTCAATGATGGAGAGTGTGACGACGTACCCGGCTCACAATTAATTTTCCAAAGAGCCACAAGGTGGCGGTGTCACACAACGCTTACTGTACTCCAGGTAAGAACTTCATATCCCATGATGCAAGGCCCTCAGAGGATGTCGTGAAGTTGCCTGCTTTTAATTTGATTTCATATATATTTTTTAATTGACCAGTAATTGAAAAGTCGTGGTATTATCGGCTATGTAAATATGTAATATTAAAATAATGATAAACATATGAATATTTCAAATTGATATCTAAATCATACCTTTAATTCTAAATTCTAAAATTCTAAATCATTCAAATATTTGAGCCGTTCGAAAGACCCGTAGGCCTACTATTACTAACAACAAGAATATCTACACAAATGCATGAAATGTGCGTCAGAACTGCTCAAAACAGTACATGTAGAGAAGTTACTTGGATAGTTGATATTCAAAGCTGCTGGATCATAGTCTATGTGCTGGATGTTGTTTAGAATCAGGCACCGAATGGACACCATACTAGCGGTGTAGTCGCGCCAAAGATTGTTAAGGCGGAGCAAGATGTTTCATCAGGAGCCACTTCCGGGAACCCGGATCGCACGAGGGGGGGTCAAAATCCCCCTTTATGCAGAGCAGAGGCAGCGACTGCTCCATTGAAGTCTATGGGCATAGCTCAGAATTTCACCACATATGCTAAGGTCTTGGTTCTATAGAGTTAGGAATGTGAATTTCGGGCACGTTTTCATGATCCTCAAACCCTTCTGAACATTTCAGGTACATTTTTAGCATTTTTCAGCATTCCAGTCTGGAGAAAATCAACCTTATATCAGGTGTGCGCCGGTTATTTATGCAGCTGCTGTTGGCCGGTTGCAACGTACGCTCGTCAATACGTCATCGACACGCATCTTTATGCAGACAGGATTCGATCCCCATTTCGCGCCCATAGACATGAACTACGACGAAGTATCTTGCTCCGCCTTAACAATCTTTGGTCGCGCCTCAACCAGGTTATCAACGCAGTGACAGATGGGAGGCAAAAGGCTCTAGCCGGGTTGTGACGGCAATCTTAACTATCATTGAAACAGCATAATATTATGTATATCAGACGCTATAGCAGCACATGGCAATGTATTTGAATGCCAGTCTTCGTCGGTAGATCATTTGAAAACGTTTGCATCAATACCACTGTAAGAAAAGCTCGCAAAATGTGTTGTCAATAATGAGGTACAGAGGAAGATGCTAGCCGACTAGCTAGCAAAGACACGTCGTTCCCTCTCTTTAGCTGGCCAGCTAGGAAAACGGTCTACACGCCCAAAGAAGATATTTTCATTTGTAGCCTAAATTATCGAACTCTGAATTCATAGTTATTTATAGTGATTTTAGTCAGAAGGAGTACGTGCTGAACATCTCCAGCAAAGTGCGTTTACAACGCCGTTGTGTTCCGTCATTGACAGCAACTGTTCACTTACAACACAAGACCATGGATACACCGGGTAGGATAGCACAGACGCCGGATGCTGTGGACTTCACCGTGGAGAACGTGGAAAAGGTAGGATTCTACACAAAGATAATGACTGTGCTGTTGCGGAAGAAATGCCTTGTACTGCCATAGAACGACTATGCTGAGCAGATAATTTCGTATCATTCATCAATATAATTTATCCCTATGGTCCTGTTCCTGTTAAATAATAACGTGAAGATGAATGTCTGGCTTTTGGAAGTGGAGAGATAGGCTAACATTAGTTGATTGGATATTTTGTCCACGAACTGGCCAGGGAGACCTGACACACATCCCCGAAATTCTTCAGATGGTTGTGTTAGTCAGAGCTGGAATAGTTTTATATAAGTTGCCAGTGTTAGAAGGTAAATGTTTTGCGTCGGTTTAGGTTTTTGTGCCTTTGCCTATTTCATAACCTTTGACTTGTGTAGGCTACTATTCTGTGTGATGCTAAAATGTTCTTTATGTTTCCATATCTTTCTCATTGTCTTGTAATTTCACAGTATTCTCACTTCGTTGCTATTCTAAACAATAATCATTTATAATATGTACACCGTCAACTTGTCTGTCAGCACACTAGACAATATAAATTACCGTCTTGGACTGTCAGCGGAGTTGGATGCAGTTTGTTCTGAAACATTTTGATTGGAAGGCTGATTGTAGCCCAGCACCTGTGAGTGAGAGTTAGATGACCATGAAGGCACATGACTTTCGTCCTGGTGTTTTGAAAGGGATACAGTCAAACAGATCTTCTTATGTTAGCCATTCATTGTTTCACCCGGTATTTAGGCTACCTATTATTTTGGTGACATGCACGCAGTGATATGTGGTAGAGAGAGAGAGAGAGAGAGATAGAGGCAGAGGCAGGCAGGTCTGGCCTCTGCAGTGGTGTGAGTGACCGAGGTGAGTACATTAGCTTCTACTCTGATGGAGCCTCCAGCCAGAGGGAGACAGGTGTGAAAGGACGTGCCAGACCTATAAGCAGACAAAGACAACTAGTGTAGACAAACTGCCTCTATTTCTATACATTTCTATTCCTCTCAGTACCACTGTCTGCATGTGTTAGTAAGCACCTGCTGCCTCCCTATCATACCTTTGATAGGTTCCTCTTCTGTCTCCTCTGTCTCTCTCCATTTATCCATCCCTCCCTCCATCTCTTTATGTGCAGATGACTTTGCCCTGTTGCTTCTGCGTGTTCTTTCTAAACCCCATTGAGGTTTTTGTGATCAACATGCAGGATAAGTTGGTATGGTTTTGTAGATAGAAGAAAAAAATGATGATCTTGCAAAGCAAGTATTCAGCCATTTTAGTATCTATCCTCTGTTGGATTAGAGCCATTGCAAACTGCTGCTACAGTAGTAGTGCTACCTGCTATTTATTCTAACAGTTATTGTTTATTTGGCTCGTCTGTCTGTCTGTCTGTCTGTGTGTGTGTGTGCGTGTGTGCATGCGTGCACATACGTATGTTGTTGTTCTGTGTGTCTTGTTTGTGTCAGAAACAAAGGCTCCGTAAATCTATGTATGTGTCTTTTTTGTTACTGTGTGTGTGTGTGTGTGTCCTGTTGCTGTTCCATTGACACTGGGTCTGACTGTTGCCAGGAGCTGTCTTGAGATCAGCAGCAGCAGGGCTGTGGTTGGGCGGGGTGACTGTAGAGGTAGTGGGGGTAAGGTGTTGGGCAGAGCTAATGTGATGGTGGGAAGAGATTGAGGAGGGAGTGCATTAGCAGGAGTGGGAGATAGATAAGAGATGAGAAAGAGAGAGAGATGAAGGAGGCAGGAGATGGAACAGTGAAAAAAGGGTTCTGTGATGGTGAATAAGGTAGCGCAATTGAGTGATTGCTTCTGACAGCGACTGTGTGTGTGTGTGACTTTATATGATGTGATAGTCATGATGCTGATTTCATGGAGGGAAAGAGAGAGCGTGAGAGTGAGAGAAGCAGCAAGGAAGAGAGAAAATGAGAGCGAGAGAGAGAGAGAGAGAGAGGGAGGAAATGGCTTTTCTTGAAAGAATAGAGGCGACAGGCATGAGGAGAGGAATCCAGGCTGAGGTGGGAGGCTCAGATCAAAGAGAGGTGGGGAGTCGAGAAGGAGACAGACAGAGAGAGAGAGAGAGGGAGAGAGAGAGAGAGAGAAAGCGAGAGAGTTGGATTTTGGGGTGAAAAAAACCCGACAAAGAACAAAAAGAACCAAATCAAACAAGCCACAGTCGGTGCACTCTGGCAGAAGTGTGTATGGGATATTATGTTCACGAAGCCCTCGCTGTCAGCATAATGTGTACGCGGCTGTCACCCTCCATTTCATCATGTTTCAAACGCGCCGTTACGGTACAGCCCGAACCTCCACCGTCACACTCTCTCTCTCTGCTGTCAGGGGGTCTTGTGTGTTTTTTTTCTTCTTTTCTACTGTAAGTGTGTTATGTTCTGTCTTTCCTCTGACCCAGATCGTTCCAAGGGTCAGTCTGTTCTCTAGGTCACTGCTCCCCATCTCTCTCTTCCTCGTTCTCCTCCTCATTCCTTCTGTGCCTCCTCTTCATCCATCCTCCTTTTCCTCTCTTCCACTGAGGTCAGCTGAGCACACTTTCCTCTGTTCTAGAATCTTCTCTGCCCTGGGCAGAGGCTCCCACTGGGCCTGGGGAGGGAGGGAGACAAACCTGGGTTGTTGTTTTTTAAGGAGACTCCCATGCCAAGCCCCCCTCCCTTCCCTCCCCTTTCTCCCAGGTTAGTCATCTATCCACTGAAGGTGCTGTGATTGCGGAGATAGCCACTGCTCTGGTGATTTGTGAGGTAGTCAGAGGGATTTGGGAAGACAATGCCAGGGCCAGATTGGTGGAGGGTGTTGGGCCCGGCACTGTTATTTAAGGATGGGAGATCAGGTGCCAGCTGAAATCATCCCTGCATGACTGTGCCAGCCAGTGTCCTCTCTCTCTCTCTCTCTCTCTCCCACCCACCCTCTGCATCTCTCTCTCTTTCTCTTTGTCTGTCGTTCATTCTTCCTTTATCCCACTCCCACTCTTTCTGTGCCATCCTACCTCCAGCTCTCCCTCTCCTCCTCTGTCCTCCTGTGGTGCATGGTCTGTGTCTTTCACTCCAGATGCACAATGCCCTTTCTATTTATCTGTATAGTGTGTTTGCCTGCATGTGACTCTCTCTCTGTCTCTCTCTCTCTCTCTCTCTCTCTCTCTCTCTCTCTCTCTCTCTCTCTCTCTCTCTCTCTCTCTCCTCTGTCAGAGAGCAGCTCAGGGCTGTATTGTGGATTGTTTGGTGCGGTGCGGTGTGGCGTGGGGGTAGTAGGCTAGATAGATGCGCAAGCCAGGCTGTGCCGGTACGGCTCAGTGCTAGTTCTGCATGAAGGGACAGCGCAGCAGCAGCAGCATCAGACGCAGTGGTGGTCAGGCATAAATCTCCGGTCCTGACAGTAGTGACACCAGCAGCAGCCCAGCCCACAGCGCTCTGTTACTCCCAACCCCCTCAAACTGGTCCCAGAACAGCCATTAATATCGAAAGACGAAAAGGTCTTGCGAAATGGACCAAATGAAGGTGGAACACCCAGGAAATTATGTCTGAAACATCATGAAATGAACCGGCTAATGACATTGAAATTTGTTATGTCAAGGATATTAGGATTTGTATGAGCCTTGTGTTGTAATATTAGGAAAAACACATAACAGCAGTACTGCTCTATGTGGTAGAAATATGAAATAAAAACAAGTATATAAATTCCATAGATTGCTGATGGATTTAACACGTATTACTCATCCGGTCTGTTGGGTGAAAGGCGAGCTGATGGCAAAGAATAAATATGTTTCTGATGATGAGAGAGCAGATGGGATACACTGCCCACCGATGCGAGACCGATCCGAGACCATTTCCAAGAATGACTCGGAGCAATGTGGCGATGACCTCAGTGGCGGTGATGGGCAAAAAAGCCTGAGTAAGAGAGCGTAAATATGCTCGAAGGACACGTGCAGTATCTTATGCCCTCCCCCTTGCTCTGACCCCTCCGTATTTATAGCCTCGACTGTTGGTTTAGAGTCCATCAGAGCCGTGTCAGTTTGAGTCGCTGTCAGATTATTCTGGAAGCCAGTGCGTCAGTGTGAACCCTGCCCTCCTCCTCTTCACTCTCCCCTTTATCTTTTTTTTTTTCTTCACCTTTTTTTTTTTCTGCCCCCCCCCTTCTTTGTCATGCAGTTCTTTTTTTGGAGCCGGGCACAGGGTGACCTGGGCTATCGGGTGTCAGAGGCGCAGCTTCCCGGTTGTTGCTGCGCCGTTCTTCTTTGCTGTGCGTTGTTGCTCTGCTCTCTGTCTCATCATCCGATCAATCAGCAAGCGGCACTGATGGATCAAACCACATGATTAGATTTCACCGCCATTATCCCTGAGGCAAATGGGGTTACACTGCCTCTCCTGCATCTGATCTGAATGGAGGGGGGAAAAAATAAATAGAAAAGTTTCACGCCGGAAGTCAAATGGACAATTAGGTATTTAGCAGTCCAGTTGTCACTTAGTGATTTTTGTTGGGGTTGAAGGAAATAGTGTTTTTTATGTAGAGATTAGGGGTTGGGTGTATTAGTATTGATTAAGGAGAAGGCAGCTGTCACCTGACATTAATACATTAATGTTCTTCACCACCAGAGGCACACTTAGTGATAGAAGTCCACCTTTGTTAACCCTCACAGACTGTGTGTGTGTGTGTGTGTGTGTGCGTGTGCGTGTGTCGCAGCATCTTGGACTGGTTCTCTGCTAATTATATCCTACTCGTCTCCCTCGCCCAGAATTGGTAGCCAATAGCAACCTGAGATTTGTTTTTTTCCAAGCAGACTGCAAACACAGTCAACAAGCCTTCTAAGAATGGAAATGTTTAACCTTCAATGACATCACTGCTGGTTATTAACACATCGTCAAAACCTCACGTATAAGTAACCGTGGATCAGGTGTCTGTTTAATGTAGGCTTGTGTAGATCTACATACCGAACTGCTTCACTTAGGAAGAGTGGATCAAAGTGTTTGGAGAGGAGTAATATTGGTAAAGAAATACACTTGTGATAAAACAAAAAGATGGGTCATAGTCCACCATCATCATCAGTGTGTGTGTGTGTGTGTGTGTGTGTGTGTGTGTGCCATGATTCTGTGTTTTCAAAGGGCCCTCGTGTTGATCCTGTGTGAGCAGATGGCTTCTGCAGCATATGGGAAAGACTCAGCCAGAATTTCATTTTAGGATGATGTCATTGCTACTCTGTTGCAGAGGGAGGGAGGGAGGGAGGGAGAGGAGGGAGGGAAGGAAGGAAGGAGAGAGGATGACAGAGAATGAAGGGGGGGTGAGAGACTGAGATGGGGACAAGAGAGAATTTGAACTTGGGAGATTGGACAATCAAAGCGAGAGAATGAAGGCGA
>NC_055968.1:21012050-21092050 GCF_018492685.1 Alosa sapidissima | reverse complement strand
CAAATAATGGGCATGGATGGATGGATAGGAGCACTCTGTTTATCCATTATGAATGCAGTGCCCCCGAGCGGAGAGCGCTTTTAAAGCTCCCAAACGCTACCAAAAGTTTCCCATAACCCAAAGTCACGCTAATGCCAGCCAGGGGGAACTGTTCCTGTGCTTTCACTTTTTTAATTGGTTGGGGTTTTTTAATTTATTTATTTTTTATAAAGGAGTGGAAAACAATTTCTGTTTTTAATGAGGAGAAAATAATCTCAGAATGTACCTAGTAAATCTCTTTTAGCACAGGTGGCTGGTAGGGCGACATTTATAATGTGAATAGTGAGATTAATTTGCCAGAATGTGGCAGGGAAATGTAAGTTCATTTGTGTGTTATTTGCAAAGTACTTTTGATATATTTGGGAAAGTTTGAAAGGTAGTTATTTGTAGAGGTCGTTATGACGATAAATTCAATGATAAGTGGTTGTAATTTAGACATGAGAACTGTTGTGTTCTCCTAGTATTTGTCATTTTAACAGTAATTCTAAAGGTTGTCATGGGGGTAAATAAAGTTAAATCAATGCAACCAAGGGGGAGAATGTAATTTTGACCTGAAACGTTGTGTTTGTTCAGGTGCCAGAAATCCAATACTTTGGCGCGTCGGCCCTTCACACCAAGATCTCGCGCTACTGGGCCGACATCCCAGCCGAGCAATACGACTCGCTCAAGACACAACTGTTCGCCCACATCGCCCGTTTCGCCACGGGCGCAAAGATCGTGCTGACGCGCCTGTGCGTGGCGCTGGCCTCGCTGGCGCTCAACACCATGCCCGAGGCCTGGCCCGGCGCCGTCTCCGAGATGGTCCGCGCCTTCCAGCAGGCCGAGGGGCCCGCCAGCAGCGGCATGGACGGTCGCGCCCGCTGCCTGGCGCTGCTGGAGCTGCTCACGGTGCTGCCAGAGGAGTTCCAGACCAGCCGGTTGCCGCAGTACCGCAAGGGTCAGGTGCGCGGTGCGCTTGGGCGGGAGTGGGTGTCCGTACAGCCCTTGCTGCAGCAGCTGCTGCGACAAGCGGACTCGCCAGGGCTGGTGCGGGCACGCGTGCTCAAGTGCCTGTCCAGCTGGGTGCTGCTGGACGTGCCGCTGTGCGAGAGTGAGGGCCTCGTGGAGGACGCCTTCGCTGCGCTGGCCGACCCAGAGCTGTTTGACGCCGCCGTTGAGGCCATCGTCAACGCCGTCTCGCAGCCCGACTCCCAGAGGTGAGTGGGGTCGGTGGGTGGGATACACTGGATACACTGGAGAATAAACAAGGGTCTCGTAAATGTGTCCGTAAATGTCTTTCCATTTAAAATGTGCCTGAAGGCTGACAGAGCTAAAAAGAGTTCCTTTAGATGGGAAAACTGCCTTTCAAGCAGAACACATGGAGTTTTGCAAAGGATTCATTTGTTTGGGGATGGAAGGCTGTATAATTATTTATAGAGACAAATAAAAACGAGGCATTGAGTTCTATTTATAATGCACCTTTGTCTGATATCTCCAGCATTGACTCATGACTCTCTGTTCAGAATGCACTATTTTCAGCTCCTTTTAGGTAGAATTGGCTGCGTGAAGGAATGACTATTAGTGTTCTGTGAGTTCTGAGATATGCGTTTGTTGTAGGGCTGCACAATTAATCGAATTTTAATCACAATCACGATTTTGGCTTCCCACGATCAAATTTGAGTGATCGAGCGATATTAAAAATGTGTGCTCTACCATTATAACCAACCTGGCAACCCATAGAACGCTCCGCAACAAAACAAATCAAGCGCTCCTTAAATCAGCTGTTCCCTGCACTGCCTGATGCACTGCTCAGTTTGGATGCACTGTGGACTTCGTACCATTATGTTAACTATTAGTAGGCTAGTTAGATACAAAAAAAACGACGATCAAAAATCAAATGTGTGGCACAGCAGAAGGCCAAGAGCTTGTCCCTCAAAACAGATCATCCGTTACTCTCAACTCATACCGTGAAACAAATCACATGACGTAAACCACACATGCCTATTTTATCACTTAACTTTTAGTTATTGTTTGCTTCCTCCGATATAGCCTATAATAAGAGTTGAACTAACGACAGGATCCGTGAATTTTATTCATGCATTTTATAAGCTACATGTGCAACCTACAATGCATATCCGTTTCAAGACACAGCCTACTCAAAACGAGTGAACAATAATGAAAATGTAGCCTACACGTCAGTGTTTTAGGCCTACATATCAACGAATGACTAAACCAGGGGTGTCCAAACTGCGGTCAGCCACGCACTTTAATCATTTATTAGTTTATCATAGGCCGCTTGCTATTATTTTTTCAGCGATAGACGACATTGTGGTTAACTTTAGGCTACTGCAAACTGCTTTACACTCTTTTTAGAGAACGTTTACAATGTCAATGTCAAAACAGCTTGTTACATCGAGATACATAGTATCTCCATTGCAGCAGATATAACTGCGTTATGCTACTCCATTTAATTGGGAACGCATTTGAGTGTGCACGAGAGGGAGACAGCGCGATGGCAACAGTAGTTACCACTACTGACCATTTATAAACTGTGAGAGGGCACAGCACTAGGCTAGCCATAGGCTATATGAGTGGAGCTGGCAAAGAGTCTTAAAGTGACAGTGCACCATTTATAAATGAATTAAACCGCATCAAATTAACAGTATTTCTTAAGAAATTAATTTTCTACAACAAAATTACTTTGTCATTTAAATAATACAAAACGTTATTATTATTATTATTATTATTATTATTATTATTTGTGTGTGGCCCGCCGGCCAATTTTCAAAAGCAAATGTGGTCCTTGACTCAAAAAGTTTGGACACCCCTGGACTAAACGATTAAACTTATGAACAAGAAGCAGAGCTTAATTGGCTAATGGGGAGCGTTGGGTTGGGAACGTTTCCCCAAATATTAACAAAGTAGGACGCACAAAAATTTTGTTTGGAAGTCGCAGTCAAGTCTGTATTTGCAGTACTTTAGGGGAGTAAATGTGAGGGGAAGAATTTGGGTGAGCCATGATAGCAAGTCCAATATGTTTAGGGAAAAAATATTTTTGTCAGTAAAATTAATTAATAATCGTGATAAATAATCGTTATCTCAATATTGATCAAAATAATTGTGATTATCATTTTGGCCATAATCGTGCAGCCCTAGTTTGTTGGGTCATTGATTTGACGGGGCAGGCGAGAATGTCACCCGAGAGTCTCAGGATGAGTCGAGGTTTTTATAGACGGATACACACACACACACACACACGCTTGTACACCCACTGACGTACACATACTCCATGACGTCTACACCTGGCATGTTATTCACCTAGATGAGTGTGCACCGTCTCAAGGTGAAAGAGGCAGATGTTCACACAATGCAACAATGACACCTTAACAGAGGGATTACTCTTGAGTTTACACACACACACACACTCACTCTCTCTCTCTCTCTCTCTCTCTCTCTCTCTCTCTCTCTCTCTCTCTCTCTCTCTCTCTCTCTCTCACACACACACTCACTCACTCACACACACACCTAGGCATAGAGGGACACATCAGTTAATACCCACTCACACAGCCTGGCAAAGGCACATTTCCTAGTGGCTTGTGGAGCTGAATGAGTGAGTGAAGAGGTGAAGAGGAGGGATGGCAACAGACACAGACAGCCAGAGGAGAGAGAGTGGGATGGATGAAGAGAGGGAGAGGGAAGAATGAGTAGATGGATGGATTGGTGGAGGGATGTGATTGGAACTGAGCTGGAGGCGCCACATGCCACCATGAAGAGATGGAAGAGCAAAATGAAGGTGAAACAGAGATAGAGGGATGGAGAGAGGGAGGAAGAGAGAGAGAGAGCTGCCAGGAGGGCTGGAAAGATGGGGTGAGTTGGAGAGTGGGGGCGGCGGTGGGGCTGCATTTCAAGGCTCGCTGGCGTTTCCATGGAGACAGATATAGGGAGCGATGTCTTACGCTCTGGTTGGTACAGACGCGCAGCGTTTATTTCCCCCTCCCCCTCCTTTTCCCAGTGTGTGTGTGTGTGTGTGTGTGGGGTGGCAGGCAGCATCCTCTGATCACGCACCAGATCCTCACACACACATACATACACACACACACACACATTCTCATCCAGCATGTTATTGTCTTTTGGTGTTGATGCCACTTCAAAGATGCAGCACCAGTCACAGCCTGCCGTCATCCGATTGACTACAGTTGCTTTCTCCCCTCGCATGTATGACCACAATGAAGCACATTATTCATACGCCACAAAACAACCAAATTACACACAACGATAGCGCTAATAAACAAATAAATAATTAACCGCTAATGGCGTCCATTGTTTGCCAGCGTGTTAATGCAGTCAAACAGTTTCCCTTCGACTGAACAGATGGCAGGGTGGGGAACAGGTAGAAACCAGAACCCATGTCTTAATTTAATTAATTAAGACAAACCCTAACGACTCCGACAATGTAGTCTGCTGGTTTGTAGGCTTTTATCCTGCATTGTGGATGCTGTTCTCAAACAGTGACTGGGGGAAAAAAACTGTTTTGTGTGAGAGCACTCACATTGACTGCCGTTTAAGTGGATCATTTTGTGCTCTGAAGCCCAGCATCTTGCCTGCGTGGTGTGTGCGCGTGTGTGTGTGCGTGTGTGTGTGTGTGTGCATGTGTGGTATTTGTCCGTGTGTGTGTGTGTGCATGTCTGCCAGTCCCTAGTGACTGCTGCTGCTTCTGGTGGTGGTTGTTGTAATGGAGGCGATGGCAGAAGGTTAATGTCTGCCTCTTAGGTTGTGTGCTGCTCCAAGAGAGAGAGACCCCTCCCTGCCCCCCAAGTCTCCTCCCTCATCTGAGGAAGAGGCTGTGGAGGGAGGAAGGTTACGCAAATGGTGGCTCCACTGTCACCACGCAGAAAGGAGATGAAGAGCACTCACTGACACAACAGGTTAACTGTTCAGGCATGAAACACTCAGGTCTTGTCTTAGGGGGGCAGAGATTTACCATAGTGGTCTGCCGCGCACATAGAGCTTCTTGTTATATAATATTAATGATGTAGTGTTACATACATGACTCTGTTTGTTTAAGCATCCAAATGTAAACGTGTATGTTTTTTTTTTTTGTGTGGAAAAGGAGAATCAGTGCCATAGTACCAATGGTGAGAGGAGAAACTACATGAGAGAGCTTCCTGTGAGGTAGATGGCCAAGCCTGATATGTCTGCCAATGACAGGGCAAGGTTATCCAGCACCTAGCCCTCCACCCCCCCCCCCTTCCTCCTCCTCCCCCCTCCACACCGCAGAGCAGCGCAGACAGCATACACTGGGTGTGTGTGTTTGAGCAAAGTGGAGTGGACTGTGTTTGGTTGGTTGGTTGTGTTTGTGTGTGCATGTTTGTGTATGAAAGCTGGTCCAGTTGAAACCAGCTATTCTTTATTGCTGGGTAACTCTTATGAAAACAGTCTTCTGCTCAATTATGTGTGCTTTCAGCTTCAATAAAGGGAGGGAAAATCATAGAAGAAAAGTCATGGAATGGTAGGAAAAGAAGTGTACAGGACGTACCATTTGGCTTTTTCTTGGCTGCACCAAATGGATGTCTTAAAAAAAAAAAAAGAAGTAAAAAAAGAAAAGATTGTGTGAACTGCTCCCTACGAGGGGCCGCCGTCCTCCGTCCTAAAGTGGTCACATCTGTACCAATATTGCCCCTCTGGAGTGTAGAGTAGAACAGGACTCTGTTTACTGCTGGTGTGCCATCAATTTTTCAATGCCCTCAATCTGCCACTTCCTTCAGTTTTGTCTCAAAGGTCACTGAATAGATTTAAAGTGGCAAGTGAAAGCATCTCTATCTGTGTACCCTCTCTTTTCCCATCGTCTGCCATCACCTACCTCTCTCTTTTTTTGTTATCTTTTCTTTCTCTCTCCTGCTCTGTTTTTCCTAGCTCTCATCATCCATGTCGTGTTTCTTCTTGTATTGTCTTTTTTGCTATCTCTGTCTCAGTATGTCTACCCCCCCTCCCCCACACACACACACACTGCCACCCCCACCCCCATCCCCACCCCCTTTATTCCCACAGTGCTCCCCAGCACTGTTTAAACACATTACAGTCAAGTCATCAGGGACCACACTATTGGACCAATTGCATCCTGTTGCCAGGCAACTCATTTTCTCTGTCTCAGAGTGTCTGAGTGTAATTGCTGGGAGCCTTGCGGAAGGGGAGGTGTGTGTGTGTGTGTGTGTGTGTGTGTGTGTGGATGTGGATATGGCAGTTGATGTGAGTGCAAGCGAGGTCGTTTCAGCCAGTCTGCTCTCATTTTGCATGCTCAGGGAACAGGACTGGATGAGCAGAGATGAGAAAAGAGAGAGAATCTCAGGAGAGAGAGAGAGAGAGAGAGAGAAGACGGGAGGCAGAGAAAAAGGAAGAGAGCGAGCGAGAGAATGAGAGCAGTCTGGAGAAAGATGGAGAAGTAACGAGCAGAGACAGACAAAACGGGGAAGAAAGAGTCTGAGAAGAGAGATAAGAGGAAGGGGTGTGAACGATGGAGACGGAAGGAAGGAGAGAGCTAGAGAAGCTGTGAAAGAAAAGGTAAAGAGAAGAAGGCTATGAAAGAGAGAGGACGCACCCATCCCCAGAGGATCAGGGCTGTTGTCTTCTCTCTTTCTCTCTCTCTAACCCCAGTTCCACCCCGTCATCCCGCTGTTTCTGCCTGGTGTGTGTGCTGTGTGTGTGCTGTGTGTGTGCTGTGTCCCCTTTGGGGTTACTCCAGCTGTCTGCCGCTAAACGGGGCCAGGCAACATACTGTGCTCAACAGGCACACACACAGGCACACACACACACACACACACACACACACACACACACACACACACACACACACACACACATGCATGCACAGGCACCCAAGCCCATGCATACACATTAACATCTCTTTCAAAAGCTTTGATGCTGCAGACCACATTCTCGCCCCCATTAATTGCCCAATCAGTGTTGCATAGGCTCACAGCTCCACAATTCCACAGTAATGATTGCTCCTCAAGAGGAGAATGCAGCAGATGCCATATAACCTGATGCAGTACACAGACACGCAGGCACAGACAGACGCACACACAAACATACACACACGCACAAACACACAGACACTCGCCCACAGAGCCTGCTGTCAGTTTGACCAGACAGTGCAGAGGAATGGCAACACTCAGTCAGCTCATTCATTTTAATGAGCTGCTTGGAGGATGCAGGTCAGGCCGGGCTCTGCTCTGTTCTGCGACGGTACGCAGGATTGAGCTCTTTCTCACAATCAGAGAAAACAAACAGCAGAAGAGCGCCTGGGTTTCTTTTTTACCTCAGTAACTGGTCATGTTTTTTTGGCAGATTACACACACACACACAAACACACACACATATACACCTACGCACAGTCGCACACAGTACATGCATTCTCGGATAGAACACTTTTTTTTTTTTATTTCACCAGTACCAATGGTGGGCCCTGTTAGTGTTGTGAACACAGTCTCTCTAGGCTTACAAATATCAAAAGCTCGACCCCTGAGGATTGAGTGACAGGTGGCACACCTCTGTCACACCACATGCTCAGCTGGTCCATAACTGGCGGCCATTCGTCAGGAGCTGCCTCGTGTGTGTGTGTGCGTGCTGCTCACCCATGCGTGTGCTCATGCTGTGTGCTGATGGATGACCCCCTGCAGGAATGCAAGGCGAGCCCAGCTGACCACTGCTTGCCCCCTCAGGGGTCATCAGAGAGCTCCACAGCCCATTAGCCAGCACTGCCCATACATCAGGCCGACCCACAGTAAGGCACCCAGTCATCTCCACAAGATGGAGGCCAAGGGGGGAGGGGGCTATTGGGAAGTTAAGATCATGATGCCATTTCAGGATACTATCATAGGGAGTCAGTGGTTATTAATATGACCGGTTATAACTAAACCCTTGTTAGAAACCTGCAGCTGTTTGTTTTTACTGCATAGTGTAAAATGTAATGCCATGTGGATCGCTGGATGAGGTGTCATCTTGGATGAGGATGAGGCGTCGTCGGCATGTCAGACAGCTTCACTGAGATTGCTTTGTCTCATTTCAAAGTCCCCTCTCTCTTGATTGATCAGCTGACATATGACATTGATTGATTTTTTTTTTTTCGTCTGCTGAAAACAAGGATAATGGATTTAAACCTGCAGTCCAATTAGCCAACACAGTGGAGGAGGGCTAGTCAAGCAGCAAATCACAAGGGCAGGGATTATACCTCCTGTCTGCCATCGCAGATGATGAAAGAGGGGAGAGAGAGGGAGAGAGAGAAAAGGCAAAAAGCAGGATGATTGGCTCACCCTTTCAAAGTGCACATAACTGTTCCCCACCCCTCTCCCCCACTCCCCACCTCAATAATTTATCACTTCATCTCCCTCTTAGCCCCTCACAGCCAACAGCACAGGCGCCACGCAAAGGCTCCACTCGCTGCCTGACACAAATAAGGAGAAAGTAGTAAAACCTTAAGGAAAAAAAACACTGCAGCACAATGTCCCATCCCCCACAGCACATACATAATTTGTGTTGCATCACTGATGTTACTGAATTCTTGGTTTGCTCAGGTGACTGCTGTGTGGCTTCGCCGTCATGAGGGAGCCAGAACTAGACTCACTCTTATTTTATTAAAATACTCATAGGAAGAGAAGAGAATAGAATAGAAGAATTGGTTTTCTTGGACAGTTACATCCTTACTCCACTACAGCCAGTTTCCTAGAGAGCGGAATGGGGAGAGGTACCAGAGAAAGAGAGCAAGAGATTATGGGAATGTATGTTAACACAATATCTGAAAATAATCTCAAAACAATGTGTTAAATAAATAAAAAATGCAAGGAACTATACCATGGCTCAGTGGAATGTGTGAGTCTAATAACTGTGTGAGATATCAAACAGCTCTATCGGAGGGTATGTGTGGTTGAAGATTAATTAAAAGAGAGAGAAATGCAAGAGGCTCTGGAATGCATACAGAACAACAGAAAGGATGGTTTTAGGAAGAACTGCAATATATGACAGAGGAAGCACTGGGTAATTTGGTAAAACAGAGGAAGGAAGGGAGGATTGAGAGAAATGAAAAAGGAGGAATTGTGTACACTCACGAATATGGGTTGTGTATTTGCCAATGTTTGATATACTATATTTATAGAAGCCAACGAACAGTGTGTTTGCCTGCCTTTTTGGACACGTATATCACTTGCAGGTTAACTTTTGTTTTTATTTGTATGGATACCTAAAGCGACATGTATCTACACAGGCTCACTGGAGACTTTGTGTACATGTAGGAAATGTAGGTTACAACTATATCCGTTGCAAATATGGCAGTATGGCTTGGAGCGAAGAAAAATGTCACTGTATTGCTCTAGAAAAGGTTGTAGAAAGGCAATTTGTGTTGAGCCTTCAACTGAGTCCTGGGGCACTCCAACCACAAAGACAGGATTATAATGGAGTTCATGCGTAATTGTTTGATCCCAAACGTTGGCTTTATGTGTGCTATTGTTACTACCTTCTCTAATGTTCTTGAATTATGTGTGTGTCTGTGTCTGTGTCTGTAGGTATGTGAATACGTTGCTGAAGTTGGTTCCCCAGGTTTTGCAGCTACAGGAACAACTGAGGGAGGCAGTGCAAAATGGAGACATGGAGACTTCACACGGGATCTGCCGTATTGCTGTTGCCCTTGGAGAAAACCACTCAAGGTACATCTGAATTTTTCATACAAATACCACACCATTTACCAGATGGCATCTCTCTCCATACTAATATTGGCAGAGTAGTGCATACTCTCTCCCAAATGCTATCACAGAGAAGTTTAATTTTATTTATTGCATTCATAAATAGTTGTAAATTATGAATTTAGATACTAGGTTCGTGAAATATGCATATAATTGAACACACACACACTCACACTCACATACTCAGACACACACAAAGCTATATTGGTATGGAGCAGCCCTGGAACACCTGTTTTCTATTGGCTTTCTCTGTGGCCTGCTGCCTGCTCCATCTCAGGCTGGCAGGATCATGCCTGGATGTTATTGCCATGCACCAACAGTGCTGTGAAAACAGCTTTGCATAATTCAGCTATCGATCTGCATAATTTGGCTTGGGGTGAGCGCTAATGCCAGGGATGTCGGTCTGTGCATACCAATTTGTGAGTGAGTTTGTTTGTTTGTTTTAGGTTAGGTTTGAGTGTGTGTGTGTGTGTGTGTGTGTGTGTGGTGTGTGTCTGTGTCTGAGTTTATATCTTCCATCCATACAGCTGTCAGCTTGTCTTCTCTGGCAGTTCTGCTGATATTGCATCCTCTTGGTTATTGATTGTGTTAAGGGAGCTGACACACCACATGCACATGCGCACACACACACACACACACACACACACACACACACACACACACACACACACACACCGCTCTTGGCATACATTCTGCTGATACATTACATTTTTCATGTTATCAATGCCTGAGGAGGGAGGATGCAGAACTGTAACTCTTGCCTCTGAGTTTTTCCTCCTTTGATGAAAGAATGCATTTGATATGGTCTCTTCTCACTATGCATACTAGTGGCCGTGAACTACATGCTCATGACTGTTTTGTGTGTGTGTGTGTGTGTGTGTGTGTGTGTGTGTGTGTGTTTGTCACTTTCCTCCAGGGCTCTGCTGGAGCAGGTGGAGCATTGGCAGGGTTTCCTGGCACTGGTGAACATGATCATGTTCTGCACTGGCATCCCTGGGCACTACCCAGTCAACGAGACCACCAGCTCCCTCACCCTCACGTTCTGGTACACACTACAGGTGGGATACAACAGCCTTCTCCTTCCATTTAAACGCACAAAAAGGAAGCCTTGTGATTTGATTGCCTTTAGTGCTAAAGCATCAGCAGTCTTTAACCAATGTTAAGGACTTACCTTTAACAGGGCTTAAATTTCACTGCGGGATTGCGGGTATTGCGCATAATTTGTTCAAGTCCCGCAACTCTAGCCATCATAACTCTAGCGAGAAATTCCCGCATACACTTTTACAGCCTGTCCGATGACGTTAATATAGCCTAATCATTAAGTGGCGTGAATGCGGTGCTATTGACCGGACTGATCAACTACCGAGTTGAATTGAACATAGCCTCATGCAGACGCACGCACACACACACGGAGAGAGAGAGAGAGAGAACCACTTTGCGCTTACGCAAATAGGCTACGCTACCATGGCAAACTTTTACATCTGGAAAGAGCTCCTTGGTAACTATCCTGCTAGCTCAGGTCACGTCAACACTTGATCCCAGAAAGGTTGTCTTCGACATGTCAACATTTATTGTATCTAATGACATAGAAAACATAATGATTTGCATACACATACCGCACTATGCACAACTTTTATTCACTAGCGACTACAGCCTAAAACCGTCAGGTTGAAGGGGGGCTAATTACTCCATAGAATTACTCTCAGGTATTTTCTTAAAGTGACAGGCACTCAATTACACCTACTCATCACCAATGTGCACTCAATTGGACCTACACACCACATTAAAGATATGCCTAAGTGTTATAGGTTAAACGTCAATATGAGGCATTCAAATTACTAAATATGTTTAGCTAGTAGTAATTACTAGTAAAATGCTATACTTTAAAAAATGCATTATTAAATAAATACACTCTATATGAATTCAAAAATATATGATAGAAACATATCACATAAGCTATCATTTTCAGTGTGTGTTTGTGTGTGTGGAGAGAGTCAAGCAGAATCTAGGATGTCCACTGTTGTGAATGATCCCACTACAGTATATATTACTGATGACGTCAGTGTGGTGGGGGCCCCAAAATCAAACACTTTTTTAAAAAAAGTATCGAAGTATTGAAATCGCAATTCTTGACTTGGTATCAGAATCGACCCCCCCTCCCCCCCAAATTGTGTAAATCCCCCCTACATGAATAACCTAAGGGGGGAATTCCCCCCCATTTTGAAAAATGAATTTTAAGCCCTGCCTTTAACATTTCACATTCCCATATTTATGATTGATTTGAAAAAAATAAAAACATACAGTATGTTCATGTATGATATAGTGTAGGCAACACATGTCAAAGGAAAATGCATTGCACAGAGGGTTGAAGTGGTTAGTAATCGGTTTTGTTCAGAGCTGAAATTGCAACTGCATTTGACAGAGGATAAATGTAGGTTGCTAGTGGCAAAATATTAGCTTTCAGTGTGGTACGATGTCTTTGTAACTGACAATTCATTAAAAAGTCCCGGTTCTCCCCCTATGCAATAAACGTGCAGGGTGCGAAAGTTTGACAGGCATAGCAACAGTAACTATTAGTCTAAGTATGGCGGGGCTTCTGGAAGGGTCAATTGTAAAACAAAAAACAAACTGGGGGGATTTCATCTACAGAACTCTCAGCTTTGATGTCTCTGTTCATATTGTACACCAGCGGTATTGTACTTATGTATTATGCATCCCCTCATGCTCTTAGCAATTTGATTTAGACTGAGCAGCAACTCTACTGTGGACATGGTGCAAATATAAATCTAGAAACATCAGCTACTCATGTAGGCCAGTGTTTATAGTTAACACTACAGTCAGTAGACAAATCGTTGACCTGCCATATTACGGAGGAAGTGACAAGGCTAACAATAGAAGAATATTGGATTTTGTGATGTTGAATCTTGCTAATGCTAATGTATTTGGTTAAAGAAGCAACATTATACTGTATGTAATTGGTGCCCAGTCAGGCTGGCAGTTGTGGTCTGTAGTTTAATATGTCTGATAGCTATGTATGGGTGATGGATGCGGTAGTGTGTTCGCGTGCGCGTGTGCGTGTGTGTGTGTGTGTGTGGTGGAATAAGCCAGAGGAAGGGGTTGGAGGGATCAGGAAATGGGTATGTCAGACTTCATCATCCTCCATTGCATCACCAGGACTCTGTGTCCTTGTGTGTCTGTGTGCACGTATATCTTCTCATGTTAGGAGAGCGTGTGGGTGCGTGCGTGTGTCTGTCTGTGTGCCCTTGATTATGCCTCCACACGTTTTTGCATGCCGTCAATCCTGTTTATGTATGCTGGACCCAACTTTCAGTTCAGTTACAATAAAGAGCGGACATCCTCCATTCCTGTCTTGCTTGTCTCCCCTTTCTCTTCTTCTCTCCCTTTCTTTCCTTCTTTCCTTCTTTCCTTCTTTCCTTCTTTCCTTCTTTCCTTCTTTCTTTCTTTCTTTCTTTCTTTCTTTCTTTCTTTCTTTAGTTGGTTTCTTTTGTCCCTTCCCATCCTTCTGTTCTGTGTACTTTTTTGAGATTATAAATCAGATAATCATCTTATCTTATTATCATCTTCATTCTTCTTAATCTAGCTTTAAGCCATGGTCTCCCCCTGCTACATATTTACACATTGGAAGACACCCAGAACACACACACACACACACACACAGACACACACACACACACAGAGCAACTTGATAGACGCAGGTACTGTCTCCATGTACTATGTTTCTTTCTGAATGTCCTCACAGCTCCTGCTGTCTCTCTCTATGCACTCTTTCTCTCCTTCTTTTCCATACCTCTATCCACCCCCCCCCCCTCTTTTTCTCTCTTTCAGTCGCTCATTGTACCATCAATGTTTCATACACGCTCTCAGTGCTCGATGACACAGATGGATGCACAGGGACGTATTTGACAGCTGAAATGCATGCTGGGAATGTGGCGCTGTTGCTGATGAGAGTGAGGCTCTTTCATTCCATCCCCACTGAGCTGTGTCTGTCATCAATAGGAGAGGAACACCAGATGAGGACAGGAGCAGACATGAAGCCAGACAACAGAGCAGAGGCTCTGCCAAAGTGTCTCATCAGAGACATAATCCATCCTCCCTCTGAAACCAAAAAATGACTCTATATTTGAAGAGTTTGGTTCCAAAATCCACCATTTTAATGAATTTTCATAAATCATTTTGTTACATTTTGTTTTGCAAGTAATTTTAGTATAATTGTAATTGGATATTGTCATTTGATTTATCTTTACTCAAATAAAGCAACAAAGCAGCAATTTGATTGATATTGCCTGAAGATGACTTTTTAATTTTTTTGAAAATGGAGATGGTGTTTTGGAACCAAACTCTTCATTTGTTTGTGTGTGGATGATATTATCAAGGCAGAATCCCTCCACTTTCTCTGAAACCAAAAACATAGTGTTCTGATCATTAAAAATAACTCTGTGTGTGTGTTAGGATATGTTGTTCAAGGCAGAGTCCGTCCACTTTCTCTGAAACCAAAAACACAGTGTTCTGATCATTAAAAATAACTATATTTGTGTGTGTGTGTGTGTGTGTTAGGATATGTTGTTCAAAGCAGAATCTATCCACCTTCTCTGAATTCAAAAACATAGTGTTCTGATCATTAAAAATTACTATATTTTTGTATGTGTTGTAGGATGATATCATGTCGTTCGAGGCAGAGAAGCAGGCCGTATATCTGCAGGTGTATAGGCCCGTGTACTTCCAGCTGGTGGACGTGCTGCTGCACAAGGCCCAGTTCCCCACAGACGAGGAGTACGCCTCCTGGTCCTCCGACGAGAAAGAGCAGTTCAGGATCTACAGGTGTGTTTGTTTGTGTGACTGTGTTTTAGATTTGTACATTTAAGTGTGTACATGTGTGTTTTAACTCCTGGTTCTCTAAGGAGTTCCAAGGAAAAGCAGTTCAGGATCTAGAGGTGTGGGTTGGTGTGTCTGTTTTTCATTTGCCAATCCTTAAACGTGTGTGTGTGTCCGTGTGTGTGTCCGTGTGTGTGTGTCCATGTGTTATTTGTTTGACTCCGAATGTGCTGAAGTTTAAAATAAAGCCTTGACAGGTTCGATAGTCAGCAATCTTGTTTTTATTTTTGTTTTTCTTGTTGCAGTGTTAGTTGTCAGCAGAGGGAATGACAGATTTGCCGTCATCACAAAGCGCACACTTCCCCCAGGAGACATTTTGTCTGTCCCTGTGCATCTGAGCCTTTCACTGTTCTGTTTGTTTCTTTCCTTTGTGCTGTCCACATGCTAACCGGCTCCCTTCTCTCTCACTCTCTGATTGACAGGGTGGACATCTCCGACACCCTGATGTACGTGTACGAGATGCTGGGAGCGGAGTTGCTTAGTAATCTTTATGACAAGCTGGGCCGGCTGCTGACTAATCCAGAACACCCTACGTCCTGGCAGGTCAGTCGGTCAGCCATGACGATATCTTTGACACCTTTACATGTTCCTACAGCCATGACGATATCTTTGACACCTTTACATGTTCCTACAGCCATGACTATATTCTTAATGATGTTGTGGTAAAAATTAAGTATTAATCCAAAAAGAGGCTAAAAGAAACTCACAGGCAAGCTGACCGTACGGCAGAGTACAAAGCTTTATTCACAACGCCGGAGACAGGTTACAAACACACAAGCATCCTAGGCAAGCATGAGAGCAACAAGTCTGTCGTAGACAAAGTCTTACCATTATGTATAGGAAAACGTGTTCATAATGGATTACAAAGAAATAATAGTGCTAACACAGGTGTTCATGATGGATTATAAAGAAAAGAATAGTGAAAGAGTTGTCATGATAAGAGATAAGCTGTTACTACCTCTGACTCCTTAAGGGAGGTGGACTTCAGGTCATGGATGAAAGGAAAATCAAAAGGACTGACATCATCCCTTATATGTCTTTAAAGTGTAGCCAGTTGGACAATAACAACTCCAGTAATCATTAAACAGCTAACTAATGGAAATTTCCCCACAATGTCTAATAGAAATGTCACTTTAGAACTGTCTTGGCAAATGTAAAACATATTTGTATAAGTCATATCAACTGAGAGTTTTTCATTTTGTAGTATTATGACAAGTAATATTTGTGTAGTACCGGTAATATAATTTCTGTAGTAATGTCAGGGATTTTTGTTTTGTTGTGTTGTGTTTATGTTTTTTTTTTTTTTTTTTTTTTCTGTTGTAGCACACAGAGGCTCTACTGTATGGGTTTCAGTCTATTGCCGAGACGATAGATGTAAACTACTCCGACGTCATTCCAGGCCTGATTGGCCTCATCCCCCGTATCAACATCAACAACGTCCAGCTGGCCGACACAGTCATGTTCACTATAGGTATGACACGCATCCGTTGAAAACCTGGAGGCGTTGGCGAAGCCACTTGTTTGATGTCGCTGAGCACCATCCCAGATGTTTGTTTTTGGTTTGGTTGGTTTTTTTCCGCCTGTGTAACACTATCACACTACGTGGTGTATACTCTAGAGACGTGGCTGACACATTGTTTGCTGCACATTTTGACAGTTAATTACTCTGTACTCATGCTGTTGTTCACTTCCTACTGATTACACACCTCATCCCTCTTTTCTATTCTCTTTTCACTCTCTCTTTTCCCCTTCTTTTTTGTTGATCTCCTTTTCCCACCCTCTCTCTCTCACACACACACACACACACACACACACTCTATTTCTTTCTCCCTCTCTCTCTCTCCCTCCCTCCTCTCCTCCTCCAGGCGCGCTGGCGGAGTGGCTGGCTGATCACCCGGTGATGCTGAGCAGCGTGCTGCCCCTGGTGCTTCAGGCCCTGGGCAACCCGGACCTGTCCGTGTCCAGCGTGTCCACGCTCAAGAAGATCTGCCGCGAGTGCAAATACGACTTGCCGCCCTATGCCACCAACATCGTGGCCGTCTCACAGGTACTCACAACCTCCCTCTGCACCCCCACCCTGCTCAGCCAGGCTACTTCTCCAGCAAGCGTCCGCTGACCAATCACACATTGTTTTTATTTCATGTCTTAGAAGACCAACACTGTTAGAGTACCGATCACTGATTCTTATTATTTCATGTCTTACTGAAGACCAACACTTCGAGTACCGATCACAGATTCTTATTATAGTGTTTTTGTACCCGAAGTGTCAAAACACTGGACGGCTCAGCTCCTGGGTTTAAAACTTGACATTCACAAGTACAGATAAGATGAATGACATGCTGTAGAGCTCTAGCTGAAAGCTACAGATTAAAATGTAAATGTGACTGTGACCCTTGATAATGGTTTTAAATGCATTAATACTGAACAGCTTGAAGTCATGCTGAATGTAATGTTTCTCGCTCTCTCTCGCTCTCTCTCGTTCTCCCTCCTTGCCCTGAATATCCTGTCCACAGGAAGTGCTTATTAAACAGATCCACAAGGTGAGTTCACAGCCTGCACTGGCCTTGAGCATGTTTATGTAATATCTATGGAAATGGCGGTGATCGATTTTCAGCTAAATCTTCCAGAGGGTCATATACTAACCATCATTTTTTTTTTTCTTTCTTCGTCTCCCTCCTACACACACACACACACACACACACACTCTCTCTCTCTCTCTCTCTCTCTCTCTCTCTCTTTCTCTTTCTGTCTTTCTACCTCCTTTACACTGCCCCCCCCCCCCCTCCCCCTGCAGACGAGTCAGTGTATGTGGCTGATGCAGGCTCTGGGTTTCCTGCTGTCTGCCCTTCCTGTGGAGGAGATTCTGAGCAACCTGCACTCCCTCATCACGCCCTACATCCAGCAGCTGGAGAAACTGGCCGACGAGACGGTAAAGACCACCCGCGCGCGCACACACACACACACACACACACACACACACACACACACACACACACACACACACACACACACACACACACTCACTGTCAGCTGTCAGTCTTAACCCCACACACGCACACACACACATCCCAAACGCCCGCTCCCCCCACGGTCCACCCATGCCTGTCCACTGTGTCTCGTCTCCACCCCTGTGGTCTCGCTCGGCGCGTCTGGCCAAGAGGGGCTCGTGCCTGGCTAGCTGTCACCACGGAGGCTGATATCACAGGACTATAAATAGTCGCTGGAAAATCAAGCATCTGTTCCCGCTGGTTATTTCCCATGCTTGTGCGGATGAAGGCACACGCGCACACGCACACACACACACACACACACACACACACACACACACACACACACACACACACACACACACACACACACACACACACACACACACACACACACACACACACACACACACAATCTTATTTTTCCTGAGCATGTCATGTTCGCCACACTTGTTATTGAGATCTCCTCCAATACAGAGCCTTGAATTGCTTGGCATCTTTGACAGCTTCGTTTGCATTTAAATAGGAGGGAAATGTGACTATTCCACCTGCCTGATGATGAATCACCTGAGGCCACAAACCGTAGTTTGTTTGTTTTTTTCATTTATTTACTTTTGTTCACAGAAATGATCTACAGTATGGACCCTTTCAAGAGTTCCATTATCAGCATCATAGTTGGCCCCACAAGACTTCCTTTTTAACATTCCATATGTTATCTTAATGCAGAGGAAGTAGATTGTACGTTTAGAACGTTTAGAATTTTGCAAACACCACCAGCAACACTATTGACACTGGTGATATATATGCCTGCTCGCATGCTGACTGATGTCTTCTGGTCAGTGTTGGTAATGTCATACTGTGGAAGCTTTTCTGTCATGTCGCACAAGCTGCATAATGTACAGTATAGCCACTAGGCAGTTGGTGAGAACAACAGGTGTGTTTATCCATCTTTCACATGGCAATTTGATTTGTCCTTCACCCTGAAAGTTGAAATTTGACTATTCGCCTAGAAACACATCGCTTAACAACGAGTGGCAAAATGTCACAAAGTGGCACACTGCTGCTTTAACCCATGTACTCCTAAAATGCCTGCTAAAAACGCCTATAGAATCCTATGGCATTCTAGACTAAATAACCTTATTTCCTGAGGGTTTTCTGAAAACATACTAAAAATTGTCAACGTCTACCAAAATTTAATATCTAAGCCTCTGTAGCACCTAGAAACATGAAATAAAAAGCATGCTGCGCTACGCAGCATCCAGCGGGAGGGTCAGTGTTGCGTCATGCAGCATCCAGCGCGAATGGGTTAAAGTGTAGTGTAGGTATACTGGATGTTCTCAGCGTTCGTATGTACGTACGTGCTGTCCGGTCCTATCTGCTCATGGCCAGAGTGCGTCCTCGTCTCCCTGCCTCCAGCTCCTTGGCCTTCGTCCAGCCCAACAGACCATCAGATCCACGGGGCAGCGCTGCAGTGGAACATTTCTCAGTGGGGCCAGATTGGCTTTTACACTGGGCACCGGAAAGCCTGGTCCACAGGCTGCAGGCGGCACACACACACACTAACACACACATTCAGCCTCATAAACTCCAGACATGCTCTCAGCCAGTCCAGTCAGGTCCACTTGAAAAAACCCTGCTAATGCCTCTGAGGGACGCCAGGAAGCATCTGCTTGAAGATGGGCAATAAAAAGAACACAGCTATAAATAACAAACCCCCTACTGATTACTTTAATCCTTTTTATGCCTTATTTTTTTTTTTCCGTTTTGCATTTTTGGACGTGTGCTAATGCGAGATTCACTAAGGAAAATGGTGTCTGAGTAGATGAATGGCGTTCATGGCCCCTGATAGCCCTGCGCAGGCATGTTTGTTTTTCTCATCCTCCCCGCGCTCCTGTCTGGCCCTTAGACAAAAGCAACGTGACATCAGACTCTCTAAGCAGCCTGACGACTCCTCTTCTAGATATTCCGAGGGAAACACTGACCCCTAGTGGAAACGGTTAGTACTAGCCCGACACAGCTGGTTCCCACCCTTCCACAGAGACCAACGTCTCCTTGGTCAGGCATCTCTTTTACTCCACCTGGCTGCTGATGTCTCCCTCTCACGCTCTCTCTCTCCCTCTCCCTCCCCCTCCCCCTCCCTAAGCAACAGACACACACACACACACACACTTGGACTTTGAGAGAGCCTTTCAGACTTGATGTTCAGACCTGACTTGTTGTTACTGGTGGGATCAGGTACTTAGTCATCTGTCATAAATGCGTGTTATGAGAAATCCTAGGAACAATAAACAAGGTATGAGCAGGGGGGGGGTGATAGTCTGTGTCTGTGTGTGTGTGTGTGTGTTGTCACGCTATGTAAGGTGTGTATGTTGAGTATGTGTGGGCGTGGGCACAGGGTCATAGTGGCAGTAGAAGGCTCTATGCGGTGGAGGAAATAGCGGCACTGTGCTGTCGTCAGGGAGACGAGTAATTAGACTGTGCAGCGCGTTAATGAGCGCCTAGTCGCCGCCAGCCCCCCAAGGGAAGAGAGCGCTAACGTGCGACCAGCCTCCATCCTCTCGCTTAATCACTCCGCCCCAAACACACAGACTGTGGAAGGACTTCGCCATCTTGCTCACTTTCAGACATACACAGAGAAGGTGTTAAACTATAGTTAGGGGATTTACCACGATGGCCAATCAACAACCAAGCCTATTCTTGTCTGGAGATTTCACACTGTGGCCAGGCAACAACCATGCCTATCTAAAATGACACAGCACGCTGTAATATTAAACAACCATACACAATGGGCTGGCAGCAGTCCCAAACCTGCCATTCTAACTGCTTTATTAACAATTCTCCCAAATTTCTCCACTTCTCCACAGCAATTTTCTACGCAGACAAAGACCACCTGAGGCATGGCAAAAGCCCAAACTGTAATAATAATTATAATAAGCTTTATTTGTATAGCACCTTTCACACACAGAATGCAGCTCAAAGTGCTTTACATTTGCAGCACTTAACACAATAATAGAGAAAAGAAAGAGAAGAAATAATAATAATAATGCAAACAAACAAACATGAACAATAAATAAAAAGATATTTAGAATTAAGGAAAGATTGAGAATTCACAGGATGGTAAGGAGATAGACATATAGTAAGGCGGGGATCACATTAGCCAGCGGCAAGCGGCAGGTCTCCTATTGTTCTCTATTGTTCTCTATGGTTCGGCTGCGGAACGGTGGCAACACTTGCGTAACACAGGCGTTGAACAAACTGGCGTTGTCCTTGGTTCATCTTTTAAAGCACAACACGAGCGTATTAAATTGTCAGTTAAGGCAAACTGTTTGTGTTACCATAGGAACGAGAGAGAACTTATTATGATCTGAGCGCTGCGTTCCGCTTGCCGCTGCCTCTTGCCGCTGGCCAATGTGATCCCCGCCTAAAACTAGCGCAGTGAAATGTAAACAGCACTACTTTAGCTTACTAGTCAAGAAGGTTCTATCAATGGAACTGAGTGAGCCACAGCAATGAATTATCAAAGCTCCATGACCTGTCCTCGGTCACTTAAAGGAGAATTCCGGTGTGATATTGACCTAAAGTGTATTGAAACATGATACCGAGTGAGAACGTATGTCTCATAGCCCATCTCGACTTGTCCCCTGCACTCCAAAATCTGGCGCTAGTTAGCCGATGCTACCAACAACTTTTTCAGTAGTGGTGCTTCGGCATCGGGCTAGCCATGCAAATAAATCACTGTTTTACACCCATTTACGAGGCTCAATGTATCTCCACACTTCATTGGTAGACTTCCTAGGGCCCTGACATTTAAAACGAGACATTGAGAACTTTGAAAAAGCACTGGTAGTTTACTTACAAGACGATTTATACAGACAGTATCTTCACGAAGTTTAACGTTTGCAGCCATCTTGAATTTAGTCACGATAAGTCGAGCAACGAGTAAGAATGAACAGGTATGATAAGGGATCAGATTCCAAAAATAATTCAGTGGAAATGCATGGATTCCAGTTTCTTCCAGTAGCAGCAACTGGAATCCATGCATTTCCACTGAATTATTTTTGGAATACGCTCACACTCGGTATCATGTTTCGATACACTTTAGGTCAATATCACACCGGAATTCTCCTTTAATGTGGATTTGTACCACCTGCCTAAACTCTTCTCCTTGTTTCTGTCCTTAGCCGAACCCTTCCAACAAGCTGGCCATCATCCACATCCTGGGCCTGCTGTCCAACCTCTTCACCACACTGGACATCACCAAGCAGGACGACGAGTCAGGAGACAGACAGCCGCCAGTCAAATCAACCCCCCCACCCACAGGACCCAACCCTGTGAGTCTAACAGGACCATATCAGCTTATGTGTTTGGATAGGGTATACTACAAGTAGGAGTAACTGTAGACTGTAATACTAGGATTTTAGAACTTTTAATGATAAATTAATCAGATATTAGGCAAGAACAATCAACACACGGCTCTTTGTGTGGTCGGCATATTATGATGTTACAATCGGCTTCATGTCTGTGTTACAATCTGTCTTCGTGCCATCATTATGCTCAGCGTTAAAAACAGATGAGGATACGGACGAAGCCCCCATCTGTTCTCTGCGTTGATTTCGTCCATCTTTTTGTCCGTTCTCTTCAAGCTTACGAATACAGATGAAACGGATCAACGGACGAAACTGACAAACCTATTTCTGTATGAAGACGAAGCTTAATCTAGGCATCCGTCCCCCCTCGCCCCGGCTGACGTGTAGGTCTGTGTGTTTTGCAGGTGGTGGTGGTGCTGCAGCAGGTGTTTGCCCTCATTCAGACCGTCCTCAGCAAGTGGCTCAACGACTCGCAGGTGGTGGAGGTGAGGCCCACATCTCGGCAGAGCCGCTGCTCACTGAAGCCCATCGCCCGCCCACTGTCTGAGTTTAGAGACTGACTGATTCTCTACCCTTTTTCTTGAATCTTTTTCTCACTTCTTTTGAACCCCACGCCCCCCTCTCTCCTGTGTCAGGCTGTGTGTGCCATCTTTGAGAAGTCTGTGAAGACTCTCCTGCATGACTTTGCCCCCATGGTGTCTCAGCTGAGTGAGATGCTGGGACAGATGTACAGCACCATTCCCCAGGCCTCCGCACTCGACCTGACCCGACAGGTACACACACACACACACACACAGGCATAGGCATACTGTCATTCTCTCTCTCTCACACTCACACAAACACACAATTAAAGACAGTATTACCATGTTAAGCATTAATACACAGACTACAACATGTATCAATAGATGAATGTAGATTATTATATGAATATTTTACTGAATCACTGTTGCTCTAATAATTCTCTAGTTTAAATCTGAAAGTTGGAACTGAAATAGGATAATAATTCCAATTTTGCCGCTCCTCTATGAAGATGTTGCCAATTTGTCCCAGTGTTGTGCAAATCCAGTGACGTGGAGTAATTGAGTGTCTGCTCCCAACAGATGGTGCACATATTTGCCAGCGAAACAGACCACTTCCCCCCAATCAAAGCGCTGTTCGAGTTGGTCACCTCCGTCACCCTGTCCATCTTCCAGCAAGGTACGCCTGCCTGTCTGGGGCTCTGGGGACCGGGGGAGTGTGACCAGTCAATCCTCCTCTCCTCACACACACAGCACGCACACACTTGTGTCTGTGTATGTGCACACCACCACCGCCATCTCCTCATTCTCAGCTCAAACTGCACACTCATTTTTTGACACAAACGGACACCACAAAGCACCTGGAATTCCTTTAAGGGCTCTATGCAAACACACACACACACACACACACACAAACCCACACACACACACATATATATACACACTGTCACGTCTGCACGTGGTTCTGTTGTGAAGCTCAACCAGCCATCACTTGCTGCTTCTGTCGTCGTTTTTCTTTCTCGTCCGCTTCTTCCTCCCTCTCCTCCTCTACCTCCTGCGCTTTTTTCTGTTGCCTCTCCAAAACACGGAACGGACTTGTTTGACGGTGGCATGACTCATCACTCTTGGCCGTTTTAACCCTCTCTTCTCCGAGCAGGTCTCCCCCCCACCCCCACCCCAGCGCAATGCATTTGCAGAAGAACGCACAAGCCTGCTGTTATGACTTTCTGTTACTTGTTTGTGATTTTTTGTTTGTTTGTTTGTTTGTTTGTGACTATCAGTGGTGCATCTCAGTGGAGGGGTGAACAGGTTCCGTTTGGAGTGTGGGAACAGCTAGGGGTGGGGTCACAGCTGGGGGCCAATCAGCAGCCTGCTTCCGAAGGGGTTGCCGTGGGAACCAAGCACTTGCTAGTCTGAGGCTGGCTAAGGCGGGATGGACCGGGAATGGGTGGGGCCAAGGTTTGATTTGAATATGCTTAGAAATTTAAAAAAATAAAACTGTTAATGAGAAAAAGTAAAAAGAAACAAAAGATGCAAAAACATGAGAAAATTAATGTCACAGTAACAGGTGCCTCCTGGGTTCCCACTCCAAACCCACTTTTTTTTAATTTTTTTTTTTTTTTTCAGGTTTCCTTATGTTCTCTCGTTAATTCTTTTCCGTTCTTTTTCTTCTACTTCTTCCTCCAAACTGACTCATGTCTTTTTGTCTCCTTTCCGTTTGAGTTTCTTCCAAGACTGCTTCCAAAATGCTTCTCATGCCCCCCACCCCACCTACTGTTTCCTCCCAGAATCCTTTTCTCACGTGTGGCAATTATTTCAGTGATATTGTTTTGGTTGACTTTTTCTTTCCACATGACTGTTGGATCTGTTTTGTTGCTGTTTGTGTAAATTATTCTTATTATTATTCTTATTATTATTTCTTAAGTTTCATCTTTATTATATTTTAGGGCCCAGGGATCATCCTGATATTGTTGATTCATTTATGCAACTCCAAGCTCAGGTGTGTTTTTGGTTTCTTATTTCATTCACTTTGGGTTTCTCTCCTCTCTACCTCTCTGCCTCTCCTTCCTATCTCACTCCTTTCTCTCTTATTTCTCTGTCTCTCTCTCTCTCTCTCTCTCTCTCTCTCTCTCTCTCTCTCTCTCTCTCTCTCTCTCTCTCTCTCTTCACTCTCTCTCCTTTTTTTCGCCCTGTTTGACGGGTCCTGGAGACCCCCATTGTGACTGGACAATGGAATCGACAGAAGGGGAGGGGTTGATATTGAAGGACAGATGGAAGTCTCTCCTCCAATACTCAGGGTTTAAAGCGGCCAGCTCCACGTAGGGCTCTGAGCGTACCTCGCCGCAACATTGGCACGGGGCAACTGCCTGCCACGTGCTGCCTTCCGCGCCACTCTTTGATGCCCAGCACCACATGCAGGAGGGTAGGCAGAATCAGTGCCAGGCAATCTGTGAGCGCCAGAGTGACTGCCAGATAGCTGGTGAGGCTGCGCCAACCAGACGGCACACTAGATAGAAACTCAGAGTAGCGGTGGTGTAAATAGCAGGCGTGGTATGCGCCGCATACTTGGTGTCAAGTACAACTCAACATGGTTAGATGCCTAGACATAAGCAGAAGCTGGGCTGGGCTGTAAGCAGAAGGCTGGGCTGTTGTGGAAACTCCTACAGCTTTGGAGTTATTTTGCAATAATAATTATTGCTTATAATAATAACAATAAGCTGTGTTCCAGACACACTTAAGAACCTTGAGTGATGAGGGAACATAAGAGCTACAACCTGGTGGTTCTCCAAAGTTTCAAAGTGCAGTTATTAAAAGCACACACACACACCCACTGCTGTTGGCAAGCTAGGGCAATATTTTCCCTCAGTCAGAGGTGTGAATTGACAGGTTAGGATCCAGGTTGGCAGCCAGTGCACAGTTGATTACGGTAATGGCTACGGCATTTAAAATTAGATTTTAAATGCAGTCCTCATCTGATGAGGAGGTTTCAAAGGTTAAACCTCTTCATTTAGTCCCCAAAGACTGGATGCACGTTATGTACATTAGTTTTGTATGTGTCTAGGAAGGGGAAAACACTGCATCAATTCACAGATCAGTCATGGAAATTAGACATGGAGGTTATTACATAATTACTCCTAGTGCTTTATAAAAAGCAATCCGCGTGAAAGTTGTCTTACAAAAAGCAATCAGTGTAAAAGAGTAGGCGAAGCAGTGACGATTCCTTTGTTCTAATCCCTGAGCCCCCACTTCTACACGTCATTCCAGCCCTCCAAGCCCCAAATTAATTAATGACTTGATTAATTAATTAATTAATTCTTAACGAATTGGAGCCCTCTGTTTGACTTTTTAAGTTCAGCGTCCTGGGTTTCCATTACCTCTTTCTTTGATTTCTGCCTTTGGACAGCTCTAGTCTTCTTCACCTCTGCCCTTCCTCTCTCTCCTCTCATCCTCTCTCTCAGTTCCTTACTGCATTAGTTGTCTTTATCCGTACATGTTACAGATTTCTGTTGCATATTCCAACTGAGCAAAAGACATAAGTGACGGGGAGTTAAAAGATGAATCAGAAGCTGTGGGGGGTGATAAGAAGGAGGGGGAAAAAAAGTCCAAAACCATCATGCCTTTAGTTTGACCTCAGTTGTATTTCAAAGTTTGATTTCTCTCCTTGCAGTTGATTTCTTACGTACCTGATGAGTTTTTTGCATTGGATGAGTTTGTATATGTGTTTGGTTGGTTTTGGTGAAAATGTTAGCGTCAGGCTGAACAGAAAGGGGGGAGGGAAGATGTTTTACTGGAGATGGTGTTGGGGTGAGGACAGGGTGGGGTGGGGTGGGGGAGAAGGTTTCCGAGGGCTGGGGGGTTTGGAGGGTGTCTTTCCTGTTCAATGGTTTTGTCTGCTTTGTAGGCTCTCAAACGGAAACCCGATTTGTACTTGTCTGAGAATCTTGATGTGAAAGCGGTCTTCCACTGTGGTGAGTACTGCGTTCTAACAGACCAAGCGGAGAGACAATTACACACATGCACAAAGTCTTAACCTTTTTGTGTGTGTGTGTGTGTGTGAGCGTGCGTGCGTACATTACCGAGACTGAAGCTGGATTAATTTGGGATTGGCATTGCATTTGCGAAGTTAGCATGACTTGTCTCTTCTTGTTTACAGGAGTGCTGTCGCTTAAATTCCCTGAGGCTCCAACGGTCAAGTCTACTTGTCTGTTCTTTGTAAGTGAAACACATTTGCCACGCATATCTGTGAAGCAAAGATAAAGGTCATTTCTGATTGATGGGCTAAAAGTGTGTTATTACTCAGTTTGTTGTGCAGGTTAGTAAATGTTAAAATATAAAGTGTTTAAACCACTAGTGTAGAAATGCTAGTCTAATTGAATCTGATATGTGTGGTGATGTGACATGTTGGTGTTTTTGTAAGTGGCTTTGTTGTGTTGTTGTCTGTTGTCAGACGGAGCTGCTGCCTCACTGTGCAGACATCCCTCCTGTGGGTCAGGTGGTCCAGCAGGAAGGGAAGCTCCTTCTACAGGCAGTGCTGGAGGTCAGCAGCTCAGCTTTAACCTTTAACCTCTCATTCTGTCACTGAGCCCTGCAGACACTATGAACAATCCCGTCATACATACATACATACATACATACATAGAAACGGACATACTGTAACAAAGCAAAAAAAAGAAAACACACAAAACAAAATATAGTCACATGATAAAATGGAAAAAAATAAATAAGAAAGACCTGGTGGGAACGGAGCATGTAGCACTCTAGAATCTTTGGTAGGAACGGAGCATGTAGCACTCTAGAATCTTTGGTAGGAACACAATACAGGATTTTCAGATCTTATACTTTGTCTTCACTTCCGCGTTTTCTCGCCCCCGCTCTGCTGCAGGCCATTGGTGGCCAGTCGTCGCGGAGTCTGATGGACCAGTTTGCCGAGGTGCTGTTCTCCCTGAACAAGCACTGTTTCGGCCTGCTCACTGTGTGGCTGAAAGAAGCGCTGCAGTCGCCCGGCTTCCCCTCCTCACGCGTCTCCCCCGAGCAGAAGAACACCTTCAGCCAGCAGGTCCTGAGGTAGGATGGAATACGCACGCACACACACACATGCACATGGAATGCACATGGAATACACACACACATACACACAGAATAAAGGTGTCTAATTCACATGCAGAAGATGACAGTCCATTCTTAACAACTTGAATCGCAATCATAATCAAATACCTTAATTTTATATAACTTAATAGCTATTCCATAATATTACCTCAAGTTGGTTGAAATAACTCGACAGGCGACACAATGGTACATCAGTCACTATAGTCAGTAAAGTATGCAACATAAAGTTTCAAAGAAGTGACCATTATTTGTACAATTGTTTTTACTTTCCTATTCAGGGAGCGTGTGAACAAGAGAAGAGTGAAGGACATCGTGAAGGAGTTCACCCTGGTGTGTCGAGGCCTCCACGGCACAGAGTATGCTGCCGAGTACTGACTGACTGACCACTCTCCAGCTCCGGCTCCACAGTCCCGAAGCAGCCGGGTCAGGCGCTCCGGTGCCAGGACATCCAGCACTAGCGCTTCCCCAGGCCCCGTGAACTTCATGGAAATATCCCCCCAACTCTCACACAAACCCACACACCATGGCTCTACAGATGTGCTGTGCAGACGTGATGTAGTCTTTCCCCCCAGTGCAGCCTGAGATGAGGCAGAGACTAGCTGAGACTGTGCAGTCAGTCAGAGCAGGAGAGGTCATGTTTTCCTCTTTTATCCCTTCTATTTCTCTCTCTCTCGCTCTCTCTTTCTCTATATATATATATCTATCTATCTCTATCTCTTTTCTCTCTTTTTCAGTCTGTGTATGCAGTCTCTGTCCATCACTTTCTACATCTGTCATCTTTGCACCCTTCATTTATCTATCTCTACCTCTATATTCATTTCATTTCACTTTTCCATCTATCTATTTGCCCTCTTTCTTTCCTCGTCTCCACCTCTCCTGCGGCATGCACACTGTAAAATGTCATCCCTTCTTTCTACTCGTTTTTCGATCTTCCGTGGCTCCTAGGCTGTTCTCTTGTGACTTTTGCATCCGTACGAACAAAGATATAGTGTTAGGTCAACTTTTTTTTTTAGAGATAAATGAAAAGAGCTATATTATGTATGTACACATACACAAACATATATATATATATATATATATATATACAAATCTATATTATTAATACAGGGTGCGATAGTCCTGCTGCCACTGCTGCTAACAGACAGAGGGACCAATGAAGACTGAAAACTCCTGTGGCTTTATTCATTGATCATCATCTATATCTCTATATACATATAAATATCTAACAATTCCAAGCTGTCGCCCTTTTATGCCCTTATTCTGCCAAATTGTTGTGAACTTTTGTCATGTGATATAGGTTTTTTTTTAATTGTCATATTTTTTTTATATAACATTAGCAGTTGGATAATGGTAGGCCCAGTGGTAATTGAAAGAAACTGACTGGACAGGAGAAGAATGTCTGCTTACTGCTGGTCCACACAGTGAATGTGGAAGGACTTGTTTGCCCTCCCAGCTGAAGGGATGAAATGGACTCCTAAGAGAACGGTAGCCGGTCTGGTGATGAGGAGGGGAACTCACTATCACTTCCTCTCAGGACTTTTGGCATGGAACGTGGCTTTTGTGACCGGTCACCAGAAAGAAGGCCCTGGTAAACTAATGGTCAGTCAGTGGTTGTTTGGATGACCAATGGTGGGCCTACTTGGAGCTACTCTGTCAACTCCCCACTATACAGCACTGTTGTAGAGCCTTGACGATTGTGTTTTAGCCATGCTAGTTGACGCACATCTTGTGACATGTCGCGTATGTAAAAGATACACGTCTCACTTGTAGTTTGACTCTTCGGTGCACTTATTGTTTTGGGAACTACAGTTTTCCTTTTAATGGCAAAAAAGACGCAAGACACTAACAGCAATCGTAATGGCATCTCCATGATGGCGAAGTTCTCACCGGCCCTCCTCATCTAGACACGCGCGCGCGCGCACACACACACACCGCATGCCATAAGTGTTGACCACTGTTTCTTCTGACAGTCCATGCCCAGTTGGTGCCTGCAGACATGTAGCATGCGTGTTCTTTTCGGGAGGGTGTGGGTATGGGAGACACGGGAGGGTATGCAACGCTTCGGTACACTGAGGGAGTGTCGGTACTGTTTTGATGATGCGCACGGTTTGGTTATGCCACTTGCGTCAATCAGTGAGACAATTAAGAGAGATGGGGGCGGTGAGAGGTTGATCTGTACATTCATTTTTTTGTACCTTGTTTTAATTTATTAAATATATCTAATAAGACAATAACCTGTCTTGGTGTTGGTCTCTTTATGAGTGAATGGATTCTATCCTAGTGAAGGTTGGTGATGAGGCTCAGGAAGTCCAAACAAAGGGGAATATCAAAAACTGCTTTACTTTCCAGTAAAATTAATGTGGCAATATCTTATGAACTGATATCAACAGTGCCCCTATCACCTTCGGGTCCAAGGCTCACGTCCGAACCGGGTCACCCCCCACCCCTTCCACTCGCTTCCTGTTAGTCTCTCCTCTGTCCAGTTCTATAAAGGCAAAAATTCAGGCAGTTTCTTGAATGTCTTCCAACAATCATATTAACTGTTGGCCTGCCTGCAATTTTTTTCCCCTTCCTGAAATATTCAAATAATTCTCAATCATACAACTCCTCTCAACCATTCCGGCGTGTGAAGATACTTGAGTCAGACAGGCCACGTATGACAAAAAGATGAGAGACAAGTGATGAGTTAAATCAGGTCAGCCATTTCAGCTTTATAAAATGAGTGAACAAGATGAAGACAAAATGGTGGGCTTCATCATCGCTTTTTATTCAACTTTATTATTGTTCTCTGCAATCCCTTCCCCTTAGCTGAACGTCCAATTCAACTGCCAGTTTTCAAAAGTCTTTACGTGAAACAACACCGGCCTCAGCTGGACAGTCTGTTAAATTATGTGAGGTTAGCTTCTTCAGCTCCCATTGGACCTTCCACACCAGACCATGTGGAAAATGTCTCTTCTGCGACTCCAGTCACGAGTATAACATTCATAGTTATGTCTCAGTGAAACCTGAGATCCGACGGCTCGAATAGTTTGATCCAAGGCGACATATCTCTCATCTCACTCTTCTTGTCTGGGTACGTAAGTCAGAGAGAGAAGTGTGTGTGTGTGTGTGTGTGTATGTGTGAGAAAGAGAGAGAGCGCCTGGGGCATGTTCAGGATGGCACTGGAGTAACAACGCTGCCCACAGCTGTGCGCTTCTATGTGGTTGCTTCTATCTGTCTCATCCTGAACGTGCCCCAAATGAAGCACCACAACACCGGATCTCCTTCTGTGCCGAGACTCATGTGCATTCCTCAATGATGAGAAGCTCTCACATGTGCGCAAGAGCTGAAATAAGCATTCGAAAAAACTGCAAAGTACATTATAATACATATATACCATATATATGGTACCATACATATGGTTATACACTTCATCATTCCATATAAGGAGGATGGGATAATTAGGTTTCCTAATTTTAGTCGTTGATTTCATTTTCTGACTTCACGGCCACCTCCCCACTCACAGTATCATAGCTCACTAACGGCCCCAGTAAATGAGCCTACACAAATTAAATTAGTACAAATGCCATTAAAAAAGACCAAGGAGGAGGGGAGGGGCGGGGTTATCACAGTTGAATCAAAACATTTAAATCAGTTTTCCGATCAACACTGTGACTGATACGGTCACCAAAGAGATCCATTTTTATACGCCAAAGGAAAGACGTTAAGACAAGAAAAGGCGACGTCGGTCGGAGGCGCGAGCTGCAGGGTGGTCATCTCCAGCTCTGGGGGTGAGGCGCACTCACTGTTCGATGCCGTCCACTGATGGAGGAGTCCGAGCAGGTGAACAAACCCAGGGGCACACCTGAGATCCTGGAGACAGGCGGGGGGGTGGTAGGGGAGAGGGGGTGACCTGGGTAAGGGGAAGCAGTCGCTGTGGGTTACCACTGGAGTAAGGAAGTCTCACGCCACCGAGGTTAACACACCCCCTTCCCTGCCGGTTTGGAGGGTGTCCTTTCCCTTAATGGCGTGGAGCAGTGAATTGAAGACTCCTGTCTCGTTGTCAATGGCAGCCGTGTATAGTGCTGCCTACGTCTGAAGGGGATGAAGAGAATGAGAGAGAGAGAGAGAGAGAGAGAGAGAGAGAGAGAGAGAGAGAGAGAGAGAGAGAGAGAGAGAGAGGTCAGAGCTCGTCCTTCTCCATCTGCCGAAAGGCCTCCAGGTCCTCCTGCCAGTCGGCTAACAGGGCGTCCAGTAACCTCTCGGGGTCCTTGTCAGATGACTGCTCTTCCTTAGGCTCTGCTTTTGCATCTGGCTCACTGCCCACCTTGGCTGGGGGGACCACCGCCTCTTCATCGTCCTCCTCCTCCTCTGTTTTGGGTTGGTCAGGCTCCTGCACGCTGGGCTGTGATTGGTCTGGAGGCGGAGAGGAGGAAGAAGAAGAAGAAGAGGTGGAGGAAGAAGAGGAGGGGGGAAGAGAGGAAGAGGCAAACCCGGGTACACCACGGTCCTTTTCCTCAGTGGAGCAGTCTTCCTCCTGCACATCACCACCTGTGGAGAGGGAGAGAGATCAGGGAGTGTGTTCGCTCAGTTTGCAACCACACCTGTTTAACAAATAGCACTGGCGCGCGCACACGCACACACACACACACACACACACACACACACACACACACACACACACACACACACACACACACACACACACACACACACACACACACACCTTGAGAAGCACTTCTATGAAAGCAGAGGTGGAAAAATTGTCCAGACCATAGAAGCGGCACTACCACACCAATGGCCATACTCCGAACCAATGGCTGTACAACTGTCAAATTCAAACAGCTGAAGGTGAAACGCTCGAACACACCTCTGCTTTCCAGAACTCAACTTCAGACGTCCACATCTGCCGACTACATTACATGCAAGCGAATGGTCTAAGCTAAACACAATGTTAGCCCACAGCTCCTACGGACTTAGCAAAAGGATGGGTGGGTGGTGTGAGAGAAGGAGGTGAGAGAGGAGGATGAGGAGGAAGGAGAGGGAGGAGGAAGAGGAAGTTACTTACTGCCGTCCAACAGGACACCTGGGAGGGCTTTCCCTTTAAAGAGAGAGGCTGCAGATCCGCAGAGGGTAGAGCAGAAGCAGAGGATAGGAGCATGGTTACATCACCAGGGGAGAGAGGGGAGAGAACCATACGATGGAGAGAGAGAGAGAGAGAGAGAGAGACAGAGAGAGAAGACGAGAGGTGTAGCTCAAATACTCACGCCTCATGAAATCGTATAGTCTAACCCTGTAATAATACAGTAAATGCAACTAAATCAATTATGCAGGGACTTTAATACTCTACATCCTCTCTGTCGCAGTTGGAAGCCAAGACTTCATACTTCTCCATTCACACCTCTTGGCAACTACTGTAAACTTTTTCGTGTTTCATGTGTCACTTCACACAAGTAAAAAGCAGACAGTTCAAAGTCAGTTCTCTCCAGCAGGCAGAGTTAGGCTTAGGCTTTCCCCTTTGTCTTTCAGCCCTCGTCTCTGGGCAGACTCACCTCGGTCGCGGGCCTTGTCGCTGAGTAGCACCTCCACCTCGCGGTACTCCTTCAGGGCCTCCAGCAGGATGTTGCCCTCTTTGTGGAACAGGAAGAGGAGGGGCAGCGTTACGTCATCTGTGCTGCGGCCATCTCCTGCCATCTGGAAGAGGGGCGCTGTGTCGCTGCTGCTGCCCTCGTTGTCATCTGTGGGGAAACACACACACACACACACACGAAATTGAGGTCATCCCCAGAGACAGACATTTGATGACTGATGAGCCAAGGCAATTTTACACCACATTTAATCACATCCTGTCTAATAAACTCTGCTGAAGACTAAAGCCAGTCAGTTGAGCAATGCTGTTTCTCATAAATCTAGTATGGCAGCTACTCAAAAGTCTGTGACCAGCTTCTAAATCCATCAAACCGTATCTCCATTGATTTTCTATGTGCAGTTTTCAGGAGGACTGCAGTCACTCAGTCCGACATAGTCAGTCCATATTTTTTGTCCCTGTGTCCTCACCGATCACGATGCCCCCGATGGCGCCGGCTTTCTGGATGTGGCGGGCCTTCTCGGCGAACATGCACTGGCCCCGCTGCAGCAGGGCAATGCGGCCCTGGACAAGCTCAGCATTGGTCACCTCCGCACAGCCACTGTACGGCTCTGCCACCGTCACAAAGCCTCGCACCTGCAGAGAGGGCCAGACAGATAAACAACATGTTAGCTTTCTATTCTGTGTTGCAACTTTGTGTTATGTGTTTTGCTTTGGCAATGCAAATGTTCTGCCATGCCAATGTGGTAACATTCTTAACAACCAGGCAACACAGGCACCATCTTTAATCACGATCGGGGATGGAAATCACGACCAGGGACATGTTACCAGCAACAAAGTTCCAGCAGCAAATCCGAAGCTCTCTGGGGCGAGGCCCCATCTTATACAGGTTTATCTTAAACAGTTACATTGTTTCCAGGCAAACCCATTACATATAGACATAAACCCATGGCCTTCATGCTGTAGTTTCAGCAGAGACAATAGACAACTCAAACACAATACCCCATATGCATCCCTCCATCTTTCCTGCTGTTGGAGGCCACATCACATGATATTAATTATATGTCAGCACTATTCTCTGCAGAAGCATAGGCAATGCATAGAGAGCAAGTTGGATGTACAAACTCAAATACTGAAGAACACCAGTTCTTCCCAAACTTAATACATTATATGTAAACCATACATGATCACCGTTGCACTCTGTGCATGTAAAATGTGCTATAGAAATAAAACTGACTTGACTTGACTATTATTATACAAAATGTAATGTTGAACACGTGCAATGTAGGGAGAGTCTAAAATGCTATCCCACACTAACAAAATTTACTAGATTAAAAAAGTTACCAATATTAATTTGAGAACATCGGAGTTAAAAAAAAGAGTTCTAACTCAGAGAGATAATGAATCATCACAGACACATGTAGAGCTGGGCTAGTCAATCTATACTCACCCCTGTGCTGCTCTTGGAAAGGTCCGTGCCAAACTGTGCCGGACCGGCGGTCAGTACCACCCTGCCAAAGAAGGGGTGTGAGACAATCTGCACAGCGCGAGGGGGGAGCTGCTCCTTCTGCTGCTGGCTTGAGAGCTCCATCATCTCCTGCATGAAGCGCATGCCGTCCTCTGCCGCTATCGCACTCACTGCCTGCAGGGGGCCACAGAGAGGAAAATATCTCAGTGTCCAGTAGCAAGACTTTTTGTACAACAGAGCATACAAGATCCACAATAAACTTCCAAATTGGACTCACCACTGCACTGCACTTACACATTCAAATGCCAGGACTTTTCAGAACTACACAAACAGCCATGCCATTACTTTCTTACTCCAGATGCAACATTTTGCACTGTTTACAGCACGTAATGCACGACAGGAGAGCATCACTAGAACTCAAGCACCTTTTCCAACACTTGCCTACACAAAACAACTACATACCAAAATCTGGAATGAGATCCTTGGCCCTCTATCTACTTATCACACATTTCAAAAAGGCATACGAACACCTTCTCTTTGACAGCTACGCCTGTAGCCACTGACTTATTTCCATTACTGGTCTGATTGCCTTTACACACGCTCAGATCCTATCTTCCTTGCGTGTCTATGTATTGTGGTTGTAGTCTGTATTGTTTGTAGCTATTGTGTTGTCTTTTTTCCTGTTTGTTGTACTCAAACTATGTCTTGTCCTGTTTGCTTTGTTTGTTGATATGATCTGTGAAGTGTATGTAGTGTGATGTCATATTTGTCCTTTCGTGCGGCAGAACAGGAAACTGCTGTACACCAGTTTTTAGTTAGTCAACTGAGTCAGGCTTGTTTAAACTGTAACCACATTGTTACTTTTAATCCTTTCCTGTATAATAAATGAAATGAAATGACAAAACGAAACTACGATCTAAGCATTAGACTTTCAAACTTAATGCATCTTCGAACAAACTTATATAGCCCTCAGCATTAAGCAGGATTAGGGTCAGACTCCAACAAACCATTTCCGCCTTACTCTCTGTTAACACAGCAACATAATGTATGGTTTAAAAAACTGCAGGAGCTCTGATTCATTTAGGTGTTTCCAATGAGATTGTGTGTGATTGTGATTGTGCTTGTGTGTATGAGTGTGTGTGTGTGTGTGTGTGTGTGAGAGCATGCATGCGTGTCTGACCTGAGAGGCATGCTGCACCAGCTGCACGCGTCCGTCCTTCAGGTGGATGAGGCTGACGCCCATGCGGCGCAGCAGCTCCAGGTGCTCGGGGTTGTTGGCCATGAAGTCCTGAGCCCTGAGGGGCAGACGGCCCATGCCAGGCTCCCTACACACACACACACACACACACACACACACACACACACACACACACACACACAGGGAGGAAGAGGAGAGGAACGAGGGAAGGAAGAACAGAGAAGGGCTTTAAGAATAGAGCATCATGGACAGCAGTGAGAGCATATATAGTGTGTGCCACCACAGCCACCAGAGAAAATAAAAACTAACAAATACCTCTTACTTTCCAAACACCCAATGCTCAACGACCAGAGAAACTCACAGAGGGATTCTGCTCAAGGATTTTAACCATGGGCCAAGAGTAACAAAGTTCAAACTACATTCACTCCTTTATTTAAAGCCTTTTGGCTCTGTCTCTCCCACCATCACTCCCTCAATCACTTCCTCACTCCCTGGCTCACCGAATTGGGCTTGGGCGTGGACAACTCTTGTCCACAGCGATTTTGATTGGGTCCCTGAGATTCCGTGGATAGGCAGGATCGGGAAAGAGGAGACGTGTATTGGGGCAGGTCCAGTCAAAATTTGAGTCATCCAACTCCTCAACGCCCTGAAAGACAAACACACACACACACACACACACACACACCGAATCTGTAAGGTCCGGGGGCAGCAGGATGAGGATTGTGTGCACATGAAAAGAAAAATGTTTTCTTTCTTCTGTGCTGAGAATGAGAGTGAGGAATGAGAGCATGAAGAACAAGGAGACTAAGGCAAAGAGGCTGCCGCAGTACCGTGGAGTTGGAAGCAGAGGGCGACTGTGAGCGCGGCGCGGTGGACAGTGACAGCGGCAGCAGGTGAGCCTCTGTGGTGAAGATGTAGTCCTCCACGTCGAAGGGCAGGTCATCGGATTCCGCAAACAGCAGGAAGAGGTATTTGAACATCTCGGCCAAGAAGAAGGAGTCCATACTGAGAAGAGAGAGAGAGAGAGAGAGAGAGAGAGAGAGAGAGAGAGAGAGAGAGAGGGGCCATCAAACACTCAGTCTCAAAAGGCACTTATATGACACACTCACACTATAGCGACTACACAGCACAGAGATGCACACAGAATCTAAACTATGAATAAAGTCAAGTGAATTGAGGGATTAAGGGAACTCTAAACTTAATATGTAATTCATTTCAGCTTCCACAATGTGATTTCAGCCTAAACTGTGACGGCAGATAACGCTGTGATAAAGAAAGAATGGAAGACTCCCAATGTGATTGGGACACGTTACACTGCATCTTAACTGCATGCGATGCGAGTGAGCGTTAGCTACAAAATCAGTTTGGTTACATTGTTTTCAGTTGCATTGCAACACGGTGCTGTGCAGCGCAACATTTTGAGTAGAACTTTTTCTTTCTGTTATTCGTGTTGATCTGCTATTTAGTACAAGAAATATGATGCAATAGATGGGCATATTTAACAGATTCAGCATGGATCGAGAGCATTCAATGCTACACGACAGTTGCTCGCTCAGATGCTATCAGAGTACACTGTTATCTGTTATGCCTACACATGGTGGTGTGATGACCAAACCTCTTTGGTTGTGTAAAGAAGTAAAGAGTGTGTGTGTCTGTGTCTCACCGGTCCTCGTGGCTGCCAGTGCGGACGTCCTTCATGGCAGCGAAGCCACAGGGGACACGGGCGAAGCGGTTCAGGTTCTCCAGAACCGTGCGGCCCACCTCCAGATAGTATGGGTCTCCTGTGGCCTGGTGGGACAGTGGGTTTAGGGTAGGCTTATAGACTCTACCAAATGCTGTACATGGAAACTTGCACCATTTGAAATATTAAACTCAGAAAAATGTAAATCTCACACATATATAGAGAGCAGAGAGCCCTTGACCTCAATAATTCAGGTTTATGAAAAGGCTCATAAGGTTATTATATAACTGCTGTAATGTCTTGCTGATGTGTAATGCTCACCTTATAGAGGAAGTAGGTGCTCTCTGCAAACTCTGGCCGCAAGGGATGCTGGGCCCAATGCACCCTGAAGTCTGTGGTGAAGGCCTGCAGACAAACATAAATGTTACCAGAAAATGTTACCAGTCACAGAAAACAAAAAAGAGTATTTCATTGTGCACTGAACTCAACATGTAATCAGCTGGATTCATATTTCTTTTTTTTTTTTTGGATTCATATTTCTGAGGAAGGGATATGCTTGAGCAACATGGGGGAGGACAGGAGGATTAAGAACAGACTTGCCTCTGGCAGAAAATTGTGCTTCTTTGTAACCTGATAAAGCATCTCGTGCGTCTCGATGGCAGGCCGGATGTCTCCCTTCAACACCTGAAGAATGAATAATGGAGGAAATGTGGGGGGGAAAAAAACAATATTAAGGGGCCGTTTATACGAGGATGATTGCGAAGGAAGACGACAAAATATTTTATCATAAGTGCCTTTCGTTTACACGGCGACCCCGCCATCTTGGGGTTGAAGACGCAAAAATCTGAAGAGTTTTGAAGACGACCCGGGTTGCGTCTCCGTCTAAATGGCTAAACCAAAGATCCTTGATTACCTCTCTGGCTAAACTGTCAAATTAGAATGTCTGCGCGTGACGTGCCGGGGTTCTATCACACCACCACCCAGCGGTCTGGAATGCATAACCAATCGAATATCACATACTCTTGCGTCTTCATATAAACAAAGATTTCCCCCTGAGAACGCTCGTCTAAACGTGAATAAAAAAATGAAGACGAGACGCCACTTCTACGTCTTCTCTTTTCATCGTCACCGTATAAACGTAGCCTAAACCTCACCTCCTACACAACACCTGCTTTCAACATGTTCAGACATGCAACGGCCCCAAGAGGATGCATCCGTTTGCAACAGCCTTCAGAGGATGCATCCTTTTGCAACATCCTTCAGGGGAAGCATCCTTTTGCAAAGCCCCCTGGAGAATGCATCCTTTTGCAAAGGCCCCCAGAGGGTGCGTCCTTTTGCAATGGTCCCCAGAGGATGCGTCTTTACCTGCAAACCGGGGAAGAAGGCGAGCAGGGAGTCCATCCAGGTGCGTGCTGGGAGCAGGGGCTTGTGGATGTGCACGTCCAGCAGGAGGGGCGGCTGGCTGATGTACTTCATTATGGAAGCGTAGTGCTGGAACACAACACAGAGGCATCAGTGGGAGGGGGAATTAGCGGAATTATCCATTTTACCGTGAAATGAGCTGATCCGAGAGAGAGAGAGAGAGAGAGAGAGAGAGAGAGAGAGAGAGAGAGAGAGAGAGAGAGAGAAAGTGAGAGAAAGAGAGAGAGAAAGAGAGAGAGAGAGAGAGACCGTGAGTAAGTGAGTGAGTGAGTGAGTGAGTGAGTAACCATGAACACCGCTGCAATGAGATCAATTGCAGTACAAAGGCAAAAAACACCAAACACCATTTTTAACAACTCTGTGACCTTTACAGAGAGATCTGCTGCAGTCTGTAGACTAGAGCCTTTGTTGTGAGGATGCCAAAGCTGGAAGCTATTCCCTCTTCACAGCCTAGCTGCAGGGATGGGGGATGGGGATGGACTCACTATGTTAAAGCGCTGCAGAAAGAGGTCATCTCCCAGGAGAATGTAGGCCTTCAGCAGGTACTCATAGTATGAGTCAATCCCCGCTCCTACGCCACTATCTGCTCAACAACACACACACACATTAAAATTATACAAGCTTCACTGAGAAATGTACATCAGAGTTTATGACCTGCTGTGTTCGTCGTACCTCGCCGCACCCACTCCCCTGAGTGGATGTTGATGGTGGTCCCCACTAAGTTGCTGTTTCTCTGCCTCTTCTCCCACAGGAAGTCCAGAGCCCTTCTGGCATGGTCCTGCACAGCAGCAACACAAACACGTTTTTAACCAACAGCTACTTCTGCATTTCACACTCATTTTCACCGCACCATTTTTCTGTAACACAACAGTTCACATTTTTCTGCGTCTGCAGTGAATGTCCAAAGAACAGTTGACAGTCCAGCGACAAACCACAAGTTCTCATTTCTCTCTGTCTGAGGGGAAATGATACTTGTTTTTGTCTCGCTACCTCAAATATGGGGTCCCCGGTGAATCGGCTGAGGGCAGCGAACTCCAGGATGATGGTACCAGCGCACGCCGTGCATGTGTCTGTTTCCGTCCCAGTGCGAGTCTCCGGACCTCGAACGCCATGCTTCAGGTTCACCTAGGAGTGCAATATGGACACTGCATTTTTCCTCATCTTAATAGGGGTTTTACATTGTCCTAATATAAATGTTTTACAATAACTATAGCGGAATCTAAAAATAAACAAGTGCATCTAATTGTATGATGAAACGACAGAGTAAACATATGCATGTATCCTGCTTTGGGAGTTATGAGGAAGCTCTGCAGCAGGTGCTGCCATCATGCAGCCCAAGGGAATTCAGTAGCTGTAGCCATTTGGCTTCAGGCCATCTTAGCTTAACTCAACTGAACCATTTGCTAACAGTACAACCGCAACAAACAGAGCAGACAGACAGATAGATATGGACAGACAGAAAGAGAGAGGGGGAGAGAGGGAGAAATGTGAGTATGTCTAATAGCATTTCGATAAAGATAAGATAATCTCTTATTTAATCACTCACGGGGAAATTCATTTGCTACTTGCTGTTTTTAGGAAAGGCAAATACTTCATTACAAAATTCCTGTAACCAAAGCTACTTCAGTTAGACACCTGGAATGGTTATCCAACAGTCCTGAAGGAGGAGTTCCCACACATGTTGACCAATTGTTGGCTGCTTTTCCTTCACTCATGTTAACTGAAAAGCATTCCTGATGACTATTGTTATGACGCTAGCAATGATGGTGCCCGATAGTGTGCCAAGCTGTCATTAAGGTAAACTGAGGCTACTTTGAAAATCTGTGTGTGTGTGTGTGTGTGTGTGTGTATTTACCCTGGGGTAAGGCAGCCCACTGCTCGTGTTGAACGCAGGCAGGAGCCTGAGCCCCAGGTCCTTAGCCATGTGTAGGAGCTCATCGCGGTACCACAGCATGTGACGACCCCCTTCCCTCAGCATCACAGCCATGGAGTGGCCCCCTAACAGCCCCCTGAAGATGCACATGGACCAACACCAACCAGTCATTCACACATACCAACAACACAAACTCAACTGGAGCTATTGGATTCAGAAGTGGGCCTATTTATCATTTTAGCTCAATACAGCACCACAAAAGTTAAATAATTAGAAGCATAATAGGGTTGTACCTGACAACACTGGAGAGATGCTATCAATATGTTACATTTATGCATAAATGTATTCCTATGAAAATGAATATGTATGTACATTTCAACTGAATGTCAACAGAAACATTTAAGGAAAGGAAAAAAACATGGTTGGTTATTGAGATATCTTTAATCCAAAACCAACCAAAAGTTTGTAAGTATTCTACACACTCAAAATGCTCATAATTCCAAAACTCACCCCAGCACCCTGATGTTGGTCTCAAAGACAGACACCACAATGTCATTGTCCAGTCGCACATCAGACAGGACTCTTCTCACAGCTGCTTCAAATTCCTCAGTTTTGTTCAAAAGCTGTCGAGAATAACCAGATGCTGCACTCAGGCCACTTGTTGTGCTAAATACAGACCCGGATGGGCCCGCCCTTAAAGTAAATAGGCAAACAGTGTGCTGTGTGTGGACTATCTTAATCTAGGGCAAAGCTGTTAAAGTTTAATTGAAGAGAATCAGCTTGCGGGGCAACCAATGGGGCCATCACTCACCACCAGAGTATCCAGTGTGTCAATGAGCGTGAGGGAGAACCTAGGAAAGAACAAGCCAGATACAGTTAGCCACCAGTTCAATTTTTGTCATTTATTTTTTGTATTTAAGCTATTTATATTACTATCTATTTGATTACTGATTACTATTTAATTATCAGTTTTACTGATATGTCCGACAATACACATTGGACAGACTACACTCTTGCACCTATAACTACATCTGAATCCTCTTTCTCTCTCACTCTTCCTCCCCACTTAGTGGAACTCCTCACTCTCTCGCATCCTGTGCAAATTCCTGCCACCTGAGTTCCTTACTTCCCCAGTGCATCGTCCACATCTCCTCTGCTGGGCTCCAGCCCACGCACCCTCCCCCTGCACGTCAGCGGCATCAGCTCATCGGCTGGGTACGCATGGTCCTGGAGAACCAGGACAAACAAACACACACACACACACACAGGGAGAGAGGCCCAATGAAAATAGCAGTGAAATACACCATTTTCCCTGATCTGATCTGATCAGAGAGAGAGAGAGAAATACAAAATACAAATGAAAACACATTTTTTTTTTAAAAGTCTAGTCTATGTAGGCTGAAGGCATTCTTGTATTTCAACTGTCTCTTTACAGAGGGTGGTGATCTTATTTGTAATTTAATTTACTGTGTCAATATTTGTTCACAACCTTTGAAAACCATCTCCAACACAGGGAGAACAAAGCATCTGAGGATGGATTAAGCAAACAGACTAATTCTAAAAAACACTAGAAACATCACCTCAAATTTGGAACTCTTTTGGTTTGAGGGTGAGCAAACCCATGGCCTGCACATGATCTACTGTGCTTGATCACAATAACAACAGTGCCACTATTTCAGCAAATCAAGGAGCCAAATCTCATTCCTGAAAGAGATTAACCAAGAGGAAAGGGCCGAATTTGAACATACCATGTAACTGCGATAAGCGTGGTCAAACATCTCAACCACCTGATCCCTGGGAGAGAAAAGGAGGGGGGGGGGGGTGGAGGGAGGAGAAAATGTCAAACTAACAGTACACATGTTGGTTCTAGCTTCTCTAGAACCAACATTCATTATACTGCCCATACAACATTTGAACATGAGCTCTATCTCACCTTAATTTATGCCTCTCGTCCCGAGACATGCAGTGGACTGGCCTTAGGAAGGCCAGTAGCAGCAGTGGCAGCCATGAAATCTTCATGGATGCAGAGCAGGATTGCCCCAGAGTCCACATGGTTACAGTAACCAAACGTATCAAGGCAGACTGCAGCCTTCCATCCTGCTAGTGAATGCACCAACTCTCACTGAGGCAAAGCTACACTAAGAGTATTCAGCAATTTCAGCATATATGCCTCCACTGCATCACCATCCTCCATATGTGGTCCATCCTGAAGAAACCAAAACTCCCAGATCCAGCAACAGAACTAACCTCTCAGCAATTGCTTGGGCATTCTGAGTGTTCCCAATGTGTAAAACTGTGACAGACAACGTCTTTTATCCCTCTACCAATCTAGAAACTGATCGACCGAATCAGCTTGGAGATAAACACAATAGGCAAGTGCCTCGTCAGCCCAAGTGCCTGACGCTCTTAAGGAACTAGAAATTACCTCACAGGTTTCCTTGTCACACCCAGTCACTGACAGTTTGCTAGAAGCAGCAGCCTATCTTTTGTAAACATGACACGTTGGCAGAAAAACGTTACACGCTACCAAAATCACCTTGTCTGATAATCTAACAAGGGTTGTAATAAGATGAAAACACTGCTTTCACAAAATAGTTGCTAATTTAGTATCGTAAAATGCCGCTATTGTTCCTTTTGACTTGTGTGTCCAGTTCAACAGAGCAGCATGTCAACGTGAACATTACCTGACGTTTGTCTCAATACAAAACCACGCAATATGACAATGGCACGAACAAGTTAGGATAGTCGAGCAAAATCTTGTAATCTAGTTATCTAATTAGGTAAACAGCGAAGGTTTTCCCACAACATTCCTGGCATTAGCTAATGACAACTACAAGCCAGTTAGCCATTTAGACACCACAAACATATAAGATAGGTAGCGTGCTAGCTCCAGGCTAACACTGTTTGGCCATTAACCTTTAGCTACCGAGCTAGCTTGCCCATTTTTGTATCCAAAACCGATAACAGAGGTGGGTTTCTGTCCTTTCTGCTGAACGACGACTTTTCAGTGTTGTCAGGTCTACAGTCCAGACGATCCTTCAGTTTCTCCAACTTATGTTTATCGTGTTATTTCCTCCTTTCGGTGACAGCTTCTCTCTACCAGCTGTTTGAAGCACAGCAACGTTCCTCTCCCTTTAACGTTATCGAAACGAGCTCCGAAACATATGGATGAAAACTAGACTACAAGGCATCATATGGCTTTGTTCGAACGAAATGTTCTGTTTTTTATTAGGCATCCGTAGCTGCTGGTCAGTTAACTAAACCATGAGCCCCTCACATTAGCCCAGCGGCATACTCAACATAGCTGATAGAACACCGGACGCTGTCCGACAGAGTATGTATACGTCAACATCCGCATCCGGGCACCCACCTGTCATTCATGAATGCGGTAGACCAACCGACCAATCATTTCACTCGTCTGTCTGATCAGGAAACCTGGATATGATTCAGTGGTTAGTCTTTGTAAAATAATTTGTCAAATCAATTTACACCATTGTAACAAGGTATCCAAAGCACCGAAATAGTATATTTGCCTGGTGGTAGCCAGGTGGTAGACAGACAGTTTTGGACATGTCATCAAAGGACTGACAGGGAGAAGAACCAATGTCAAAAATATACCAGAGAATGGAGAACTGCCACTCTCGGAAAACGTCCGGTTTCTGAACTGGTTGCAGTTCCTTCTGTGGTTCCACATGAGGGCGCTCGTCCACGAGTGCAGAATGCATGGAGGTCTATGGAGCTGTACCCCTCAAAATCCACTTTTCTCGGGATATATTTTTTTTTCAAGTAATTTGAATATTGTATTCGAAAGGGGAGGCATGGAAAATACACTTGGTTGAGTATTATATTTAGTATTATAATTATATTGTCACATTGTTCTAAAAAGCCTTTCAAACGTGTCAATGACGTCACTCATTAGCACAATGCTAGCGTGTTATGGGCAACAACGACCCAACCTGTAAGAAAACAAAAGGACATAAGTACTCGTTCATTCAACTTTTGACCTATAACCCATGTTGAAGTTATACAAACTGCAATCAAATCTGAGATTTGTCAACGACAATCAGGTGAAAGAGACAAATTTAGCCGTCTAGCTCCATTGGCTCCCATTCATTCTGCACTCATGGCGATCGCCCCCAGTGGAAATCTGGTGGAACTGCAACCAAAATTCGGTACAATGGGACTTAATACGGAGTGGCCAGGCTCTCCGTAGACGGGCTCTGAATATACTCAGAAGGAGTTACCTAGCGTTCATGGGCTTCGGAAAAACCTTTTTCCGAGTGAAAACATTATCATTCCGCGTCATTCACGTCACGTAATGTGTGAGTCAGAGGTCGGAAACTGGGGCTAGATTTTGCTAACAGAGTTGCCCTTATTCTACACTTCAAAATAAGGATACCTGCTCACATGACTTGGTCTCATGACCTGCACATGCTGTGATGTCAACAACGGAGCAGGAAGAAAGGATCCTGAATCAGCAACACTGGTATTCAGTGATCTGTCTCTCTTCAATCTGAGGGACACCCTGCACTGAACTGGACAACAAGATCGCAGACTGAAAAACGTGTCAGAAGAGTGAGTAGGTAGGGGTTGTGTTTTATTTGGTGTGGTTGGTCAGTCTTGAAGTCGAACTGTTTTAAGACACTCGATTTAGGGTTATATTGTTATTGTAATAGCCATAGCATTTCAAGACACATTTTAAGACAAGCAACCCCGTCCACTGTCACAGTCTTTTTGGTGTACCCGTGTGTGTGTGTGTGTGTGTGTGTGTGTGTGTGTGTGTGTGTGTGTGTGTGTTGAACTTTTTTCCGTAGTAGTTCCTCTGAAAAATGACTCATGATGGCAAAAAGCTTACAGGGCTTGTAGCTGCAACATTCACACCCCTCACACCAAAAGGGTAAGTTGCCACATCTTGATGGTGTAACATTCTTGATAAGAAAGAATTTTGAATGTTATATCCCATCCTTCTCTTCTTATCTCCTTTGTGTCAAGTGAGGTTAATCTCTCAGTGATTGGACAATACATTGACTTCTTAGTCGAAAAGCAGGGTGTACGGAAAATCTTTGGTGAGTATTACCTTTAACAGGGCTGCGCTGTTTGTTATTAATTGTGTGTAAAACAGCGGTGTAAAGCAACTGCAGCATATATATTTCTTTGTTTTACGATCATCTCGTTGTCAGTGAATGGAACCACAGGTGAGAGTCTGTCCCTCTCTGTGGACGAGAGGAAACAGCTGGCAGAGGCATGGTGTCAAAAGGGCAAGGGAAAGTAAGTCACATTACATCAGGTTTGCAGAATTCTCACCAGTGGTCGCGGACTGAATCTGAGCCTTGCATGATATGGTTTTACAGACTCGAAGATGTGATTGTGCACGTTGGCTGTTCAAGTCTCAAGGATTCTCAGGAACTGGTAAGAACAGGATGTGCCTTCAGTCAGACATTCGCAAAAATGTCTAGGTCTGATATTCTGTATGTACTCTAAACTAACTATTGCACACACAGGCACGCCATGCTGTTGAAGCAGGGGCTGATGGGATTGCAGTTATCTCTCCGACCTTCTTTAAACCGCCCAATGCTGGTATGATGCCTTCATTTCTATATTCACATACATACTTGCTCTCATCTTTTTTGTTTATTTGTGGTGTTGACAGATTTATATATCCTCTCCCCCTAGCTTCACTGAGGCTGTTTCTTCAGGAAGTTGCTGCTGCTGCTCCTGCTCTCCCATTCTACTACTATCACATCCCTAGCATGACAGGGGTTCACTGTGAGAACACTGCCCTCCTGTACTTACTCAGAGCTCTTATCCATAAGTGCTCATCCATGGGTGTTAGTTTTTGTAGCATTCTGCGTGTAGTAATGATCAGTAGATATAAAGCATTAAAACAAATTCTGAATCTAATTCACAAACATTTATTTCAGCTGTGAGCTACAGCATTCAAACAAGAGCTTATTGATCTTTTTTTGTCTTCTGATCTCAGTGCTTGCATTAGATGTGGTGGAGGGAATCGAGAAAGTGATCCCATCGTTCAGAGGCCTGAAATTCAGCGGCAGTGACCTGTTAGACTTTGGCCAGTGTGTTAGTTGCAGTCCTGGTCACTGGACACACTTGTATGGAATGGATGAGGTATTTTGTTCCTACAGATCAGCTTACTTCATGGTAATTTCTCCAGTGTGTTTTACCATTTGAAGCACCTTTAGTTTAGTGCCTTTGGTAAACAATTACTTGGTTAAGTCTTGTCCTGTCCATCAGGGCAGCATGTCCCAAGACAACATAATGCATCTGGTTTTCAGGACCAACGCTATTACCTGCTACTCAGCTACCTTTGTTATCAAAACAGTTTTATGACCATACGATTTATTTTATTTATTTTTTATTTTTTCATTTGTAGCAACTGCTGGCAGCTCTTGCCATGGGAGCAGATGGTGCAGTGGGCAGGTAAGGCAGCAGCTCTCACAGTGCATATAAACCTGTGAAAGTCAAGTTATGTTCAAGGTCTATTTAGTTCAGACATGGAAATGGAGAATTATTTGTGTAACCATTACACATCTTTTAGAAATGCTCAATGTATTCACATCAAGTGAAATTTCAAGTAAATGTTCAGTTATTTCTTCTGCTCCAATATTTCTTGTAGATAATGTATATGAAATTGATCATTTTACAAATTGGCCTAACCATAGTTGTCTGATCTCATCAATCAGCACATACAACTATATGGGAAGTACCATGAACAAAGTTCTGTGTGCCTTTGACAAGGGAGACCTGGAACAGGCCAGGAAATTACAGGTAACCGTTCTGTTAACTTGCTAAACTCAGATTTATTTCTGTTTACGTGCATATGTACAATGTTTGTATGGGATTTCTGGATATATTAAAACATTGAATGATATTTGTGTTTGTATTTTAATCCAGAGTTGTTTCTTTGTTAAAGTTTCAGATGCAGGAGATTATTCTGTTTGCAATAAAGCAAGGTAAGTGGCATTGTAGTTGTTGTTTGTATGAATATTTGTATGCAATGCAGAAAGCTCCATACTTTGCATTCACAAATGATCTTATGTATATCCATGTCTTCTGCATGTATCTACATGCCAGTTTATCTTGTGTCTTCACATTCATGAGGGGGCAGCTTGGGGTGTGTGTTTGAATGGATCAACAAAATGTGCATCTTGCTTATGTGTGCAGGGTTCAACCTTGCTATGAACAAGCAGCTAATGAGTGAGATGTCTGGAATATCTCTGGGGCCTCCACGTCTCCCTCTCATACCCTGTGATGTGACAAAAGCTCAGGTTGTGGTCCAGAAAATGTACTCCGTCCTGGGTGAACAACAATAATGGTTTAATGATGGCATTCCCAGGCGCATTACCTCCAGTAATACTCTACTTTATGGACTTGATTACTTGAAAATAGAAAATATATTTTTACGTGGCTTTTGTTTTGTTTTTCAGTGTGTAGATTATGTTCATTTTGTTTCTTCATGAAAGATGCCAGTGTTAATGGTAATGATAAACAATCAGGCAATGACTGATTATAAAAGGGATTTCACTGTAAAGGTCTTTTTTAAAGGGAAAATGTGCCATGTAAAACATCTAATGTATTCTGTTTTAACTATGGTAAGTCAGTATTTCAGAAATTTCATTTTTGACACTCATACGTTTCTACCTGAAAATTAACTGTATTTTTCAAGAACACTTTAATACATTTTAGTCACTTACAAAAGAGGTTTACACAGCAAAATAAACATTCCAAAATAGTATCTTGTATCTTTCTCATAAATAATGTTTCTGAGTGTGTTTGTGCTGTATGTAAAGTATGCAAACACATCCGTTTGGTATATTTTTCTTTTCTCTTATCACCTAAACTGTAGGGCCCTCATGTCCAATGTTTTGATGTGTTTGGGAGTTTGGGACTCACTAAGGAATAGTGAGTCTGATCATGTGATTCACAGTGACCCGAGATTCAAATGACCTCACCCTCATTCCTACCATCGTGCTGGTGTTTGCTTGTGTGTGTATATGTATGTATGTGTGTGTGTGTCTTTGAGTTACACAGAGCTGTTTTGTGCAGGAGCAAATTGGGCAGCTTCGTCCTGTTTTCTTTGGCTTACCCACACCACAAATCTCAGAGCCACGCATTCCAAGTCGGGTACACAGTCAGGCGCACTTGAAATCCTCTTTGCAAGAATGACACTTATTTTTCATTTTGATTCTAGACACGTGAATACTATGGCCCTACGGATGTTTCAAAGTAACGTGAACAACAAGAATGTGTAAGATGTGCTTTGCCTATTAACCGGGTGTTTAGATAGCCAGATGTGTGTCTGGCAGGTGATGTAGAAGAATCAAGCAAACATGAAAGAGGGAGGAAAGGGTTTGTGGTTTTGGCAGCCATCAGTCAAGAATTTGGCTGCAAAAGTAAGGGCCAAGGGGTTGGGGGGGGGGGGGGAGGAACACTGGCATGAAGAAAGTTGGAGCTTTCTGCTCTCGCCAGTCTGTCCGCAGGGCTGCTCTTGGGTTGAGTACAGAAGCATGATCTGCCTGTCTCTGTGGCTGTGGTGGACCTTGCTGAGGGGCTCTTGTCAGACAGAAGAAACATGGCCGGTTATACTGGGTCAAGGTCAGCCATGTGGAGTGGGCATAGAAGGAGTGTGTGGAGCTAACCTCACATGCGTGACTGAAGAAGAACAAGCTTCTGCCACAGGAGTATGTACAAGTAAGTTCACTATACATACAATCTTGAGGCTTGGACTGTTGCATATATATGAACTGCCTGAAACTGTTTTTTACATGTCAGATTTGTAATATTATTCCTCCTTTTGTCATGGGAGTGTGTTTACTGCGGTAAACATTCAGTATATTCAGTATATAGATTGCACAATAGTAGCAGACATCTGTTGATTAATACTGGCTTACAGAATCAAATAGGGACACTAAGAGAAATAATGGATGACTGGATTTATTCCCATCCATCATTAATTTGTCCTATTATCCATTCAGTATGTATAGCTTCACATTGATCCCATCTTGTCATAGCACCACTGGATACAGACTGTGTCCCCTGCACCAGCGTGCAGTGTCCTCCAAACAGACGTGTGTGCCCCGGCGGGTATGTGACAGAGCCGTGTGGATGTTGCCCACATTGCGCTCGCCAGCAGGGGCAGTTGTGTGGCGGCCCACACTGGAGCAGAGGCTACTGCGACCGAGACCTCACCTGCTCCCAGATCACTGGCCTCCTGCCGGCTACACCCCCACAGACTGGAGTCTGCAAAGGTATGAGGTCGACTAAGGTCCTCAACAGTACGGCACAATAGTACAACCAATGGTTCTCACTACCATAGTAATAGCAGTAACAATCGTAATGCAATCATCTTTAAATTGCTGTACAGAGCTAGTTGAAAGTATGTCTGCTTGTTCAGAATTCTCTCGGCTTTACAGAGATATTACCACTTTAGAGATAGACCAAAAATAACCTACCTCAGTGGTTTTGGAACTACATACTTGTTTGGTACTACATATTACTGTGTATGTAAAGACCAATTATCACAGGTGTCAAGGTGTATTCATGCTCCAGCTGAATTTACATGGTTATATTCCCTTGAAACTGTATTCTGATTGTAGGCCTAGTAATGCCAGATGCAAATAGCCGCAATCGCAGAAATATGATCTGTGGTAACTGAATATGCAAAGCAGAAATGTGTTTCCTCTGCCATTACCCAGTGCTTCCAGGGCATCAGACGGACTTCCTTGCCGACCCGTTGTGCCCGTTGGTGGCAGGTTGCAATGTGAGGTTCGGAACTTGTGACTGCTACTCTGTCCAGACATGCCACTTGGCTTTTTCCTATCAAAGCCTGGAGGACTGTCTCAAGGCCATGAAAGGTATAGCGTCCAATGAACGACCTCTTATTTTTCAAGATAATGAGTCTCACAGCCTCAGTCAGTGGACTTATAAACTATATAGATATAAATGTTGCACACTGTCCACACTTTGGTTTCAGTTCTGTTCTTGTTCTGTTGTTGATATTTGAGCTCAACCACCTATAAAATGACATCCCTCCCATCCAGAAGCATAGTGGAATTGTTAATAGCTTGGTCTGAGCTGCCATGTTTTTATTTCCGGTTTATAGAGCTAGTTCTGGTAATAGTTAGTTAGTTAGTTAGTTAGTTATTGGAGGCTTATTCCAAAGTCATGGAGCACACTGACGACAGGTACCTCAGGGTATTTTTCTGGAGTATGTTTTTGGGGCCTTTTGCCTTCATTCAGATAGGACAGTGAAGAGTGACAGGAATGGGGAGAGATGGGATAGAGAGATGGGGGTGGGATCAGGAAATGGCCACCGGTCAGACTTGAGCCCAGGTCCCCATGGGCACTTGGACCCAAATGTGGTATGGACACTGCAGTTGCTTGCACTACAGTTCCCCCAGCTTCAGAGTACTTTTAATGAAAATCTGCAGCAATATAGATTGTATAGCCTGAACCTTCAAAAGACGTTTTGGGTCTGAAAAACAGATACATTTGCATTTCTCTAAAGTAGATGAATACTACTGGATTATGGATGGAGAGGAAAGTGAAGACAGTGAAGAGATGGAGGAGGAAGAGGAGGAGGACTGCACAGAATGGAACTGTGAGGTGCGGGAGGGCCGGTGTGTGTGCGGGGAGAGGAGCTGTGATCCTCAGATTCAGCCACTGTCCGAGGAAGCATGTCAGGACCTTCTGTTGGGTGTGTAGAACGGTTTAGTTCATGTTTCACTATCTCAGCTATATGGAATGTGATGAAAAGACATAAAAGACCCATGGGTTTTCAATTATTTTCTAACATTCACTGAGACTCATTTTTTTCTCATAATGTTTTAGCATGCACTGAAAACAGAAAACCTTATAGGAAAAAACAGACTGAAATGCATGTGTGAAATGACCGAATGTTATTTCTCTCTCTCTCTCTCTCTCCCCCTGGAAATCGACTCATATATCATTCTTACATTTCCTCCTCAGTGCAAGCCAACTGCAGCAATGTCACTTGTCCTGAACTTCCAGTTCCCTCCTGCCCTGAGGATTCAATATTAACTCAGCCCTTCATCCTGCCTGGCAGCTGCTGCCCCCTTGTGCCTGCTCTGTGCACTTGCGTCTTTGAGAACTGCAAAACACCCCTTCCCACCTGCCCCCCTGGCCAGCAATTTAAGAACACTGTCAAGGCGAATGGGTTTCCAGGTTCTTGCTGTGACTCATATTTATGCGAAAGTTCTGAAGAAGAAGAAGATCCACAAGACTCGTGAGGAGATTGCATTAGTTTGTCTCAGACGAGTGTAGATATGAGTCTCCCATGTGTGTTTGCTCTATGGCGTGTCTAAGTTGAATACAGCTGTTAAAACGTTTAAATGTGACCACTTTTTCTCAAATTCATACCTTTTTCGTGTTTATCACAATGAACAAAACTTCAAACTTCATGAACAAGACATGATTTCTTATAAAACGTGTTCAGTTTCTTGTCTGAAGCCTTTATCATTTTATATAAACAAGGTTATACAGTATTTGCATCGAAATGTGCATGTACTGTATAGGCAAAATGTTGATGTTGATGCCAATAGCTGTCACTGAAGAGATTTGTGTTCTCAGAGAGAGCCTGATAGAAGAATGCAACAATACATTTTCCATACCCTGGCATCGCAAAAATAATTCGGTGGAAATGCATGGATTCCAGTTGCTGCTACTGGAAGAAACTGGAATCCATGCATTTCCACTAAATTATTTTTGGAATCTGATCCCTTATCATACCTGTTCATTCTTACTCGTTGCTCGACTTATTGTGACTAAATTCAAGATGGCTGCAAACGCTAAACTTCGTGAAGATACTGTCTGTATAAATCGTCTTGTAAGTAAACTACCAGTGCTTTTTCAAAGTTCTCAATGTCTCGTTTTAAATGTCAGGGCCCTCGGAAGTCTACCAATGAAGTGTGGAGATACATTGAGCCTCGTAAATGGGTGTAAAACAGTGATTTATTTGCATGGCTAGCCCGATGCCGAAGCACCACTATTGAAAAAGCTGTTTTTTTTTTAATCCGAGGGCCCCAATTGGCTGAGGGGCCCTCGGATTAAAAAGGGTTTTCAAAGTGGGGGCCGCGAGGGGGTGCCAGGGGGTCCTCAGCAAGTTGGAAAGAAAAATAAAAGCAACAAATAAATACATTAGAAAAATTGTAAATATACCCATTACTATGAGGCTTGTTATACAATGCCATTATAATAATTTGTCGCATATCTGAACATTATTTTCCATGATAATGACTGGGAATAGTAGAGTGATAGCTCTCATATAGCAGAAAGCCCCAAATGTAATTTTACACACTGTATGCTCCATCACAAAGTGCTTGTGGCTAAAATAATTATTAGGATTAGCTTAATGTATTTTTAAATTTGCCGTAGTATTGTCGATGGGTTTAATAACACATCAAGGGGTCCTTGGCCAGAACCTAGTGGTATTTGGGGGGCCTTTGTCAAGGAAAAGTTTGGGAACCCCTGACTTAGACTATTTGCTGTTTGCCATACAAGGCATGAGAAAGTGAGTAGAAGAGTATCAGCACTCTGATTTGTTTTTATGTTATTTATTCAAGACTAAAGTTTGTGCAAACAGCGTTTATCAAGGTTCATGCCATACAAGGCAGTCATAAAAAATAACATAAAAGACACATGGACATTGCTGAAATTCTGAAGCAGCGCCTATATTTAGGCTAAGTCTAAAGCATTTAATGTTTATTATTTTACAAATAAAAGTCTGCAGAGATGGTCCTGAATATGTAGGCTATATCGGATTCCTTTTGACACATTCGAAACACCTTGATCTTATGAACGTGGGAACTGAATGAAGGCAAGTAACATCAAAAATGATCGTGCCAACCGGACCGTTTTGAACAGTGCACCAAATACAGTCCATGTATTTCCGGCCAGCTCAGCGCGTCCAGAGTGTCGTCTGACGTGCTGTAATCATCCAGCAGTCACTAGTGTGGATTGTATGAGTGACAGTTAGATAGATTTAGGTGAGGACATCAGCTTTAAGATGGTGTTGCTTACTATGATTGCCCGTTTGGCAGATGGCCTCCCGCTTGCTGCCTCCATGCAAGAAGACGAACAGGTAACGTTACAACACGGCTTTCAATTCTCGCAACACTCATTAGCAAATGAAACGTCAGCTGTCTGTCTGTCTGTCTATGCTAGTAGCAGTCCGGCTAACAAGCTAATCACTAAAGAGACATCATTATTTCATTTGTGTCATTTGAGTCGTTGAAATACTATAAAATGTCTGTGCACGAGTTGAGTGTGGGTGTAATGTTATTACCGAAGCTAGATAACATCAGATGTTAGCCACAGTTCTAATGAAACTATTAGCGAGCTAACTCCTACTACCTGTGATGAGGTGTCACTGTCAATCTAAATAGACAGGCTTACACATAGTTTTGCTAATGATATCGTGTTGTGTTTGTCCTTCACTAATTAATATATAGAGAGATTGATGTAGACGGACGGTAATTTATTTATGTTATGATGTTATGTTCAGTGATGCGCAGTGTGCCTAAACTAACCCACACAGGTCTAGTAATATTGTAGCTTCGGAATAATATTCCCTATTTAATACTTAATAAGCCCAATATTCAAGGATCTAATATGTTTTTTCTTGCTTCCCCTAACCGCTTCCAATTAGGGGAGTGAAAAGGTTGGTGAATGTCTAGTTTTTTCTGTTGATCAAATCAGACTGACTAAATACTGACCTCATGCGAGCATATCTAGGTGTTTAAGCCATCTGCATCGCTTGTGAACTGGTCCACTGTACAACCAGTTTATTTTAATTTTCTTCTGTGTAGCTCGGAAGAGACCTGCAGCAGTACCAGGCCCAGGCCAAACAGTTGTTTAGGAAACTCAATGAACAGAGTCCCAATCGCTGCACTTTGGAGGCAGGTTCCATGTCCTTCCAGTGAGTCAAACGGATAGATTTATACTTAACAGTAACTTACAGAATTAATCATTGTGTCTTTTTTTTGTCTTACAAATAATGCAACACACTTTCAGAATTTTTAATTAGTATTTTCCCATCCCTCAAGACTGTTTCTAATTTCTCATCCCTTTTAGCTATGTTATAGAAAAGGGGGTGATCTATCTAGTGCTGTGTGAGGCAGGTTTCCCTAAAAAGCTTGCCTTCGCATATTTGGAGGACCTGCAGGCTGAATTCCACGAGCAGCATGGAAAGAAAGTCCCCACCGTGTCCCGACCATACTCCTTTATTGAATTTGGTGAGTCATTTAAAGGGCATCGTGTGACAAATGACATGTCCAGGAAGAATGGTGTTTCTCATGTTCTATGTTGTGACATCATTCTCAGACACCTACATCCAGAAGACCAAGAAGTCGTACATCGACAGCCGAGCCCGTAGAAACCTGGGGAACATAAACACGGAGCTTCAGGACGTGCAGCGGATTATGGTGGCTAATATAGAGGAGGTCCTCCAGCGAGGAGAAGCCTTATCTGGTAATATTCAAACCCATGTCCAAAGGCGCTGGGTATCTCTACCTACCCCATGATTCTCTATATCAGGAGGATACAGATGCCATGATGTAATACATCATATTGCATCACAATACCATAGATAGTGATCACAATAATACTGCTGACAGTAATAATACAGCAATAGTAAGAACAAGAACAAATGAGGGGAACCTTGAATATGATAATAAAAGACATGAGGCTGTAATTTAGTCACACAATCCAACAACAGATATAATCATAAGGTCAAAGCTTTCCTAAAGTTATCCTAAAAAATCCAAAATGTCATACAGTATATTGGTAATATGATATGCCCTTCTCACAACACAGTATTTGAAAACACTTGACGTATAATTCCTTTTTTCCAAACTTTACAGCTTTAGATTCAAAGGCCAGCAATTTGTCCAGCTTGTCAAAGAAGTACCGTAGCGACGCCAAGTACCTGAACACTCGCTCCACTTACGCCAAGCTTGCTGCCGGTGGCGTCTTCTTCATCATGCTCATAGTCTACGTCCGTTTCTGGTGGCTCTGAAGAGGGGGAAAGACAAAGGAGAAGACAAGAGTTCACGAAGAGGATGACCCGACTGTAGGAGAAAGCGAGGACGTCCACGTCCATCCAGGCTGTTTCAAAACAAAGTCCCCTCTCTCTCTCAAATAGAAGAAGAAAAGAGACTGATTTACACCCTATCCTTTACTGTGCAGCATACATTTTTTGTAATGTAATCATTATGGTTATAGAGTTTTATTAACAAAGCAGAAATACCCTTTGTTCTTACCTGAAGTGATACACACATTATATGTGTGTGTGAGAGTATGTGTGAGTGATCGAGTATGCTTGTGCACTTGTGTGTATGTTTATATGTGTGTTTCGGAGAAAGACAGTTTCGCTACAGAGGAAACTTGTTGTGCTTTCCCTGTGCTGTTTAATCAAGAAATGGTATGACTGCATCCCCACTCAACCGTAATATATCATACTGCAGCACTCTATAATATTCTTAACCCCATTTGCCCTAAGATGGCCTGAGGGATATAGTTGATTCTTAATTCTGTGCTTATTGTCCAATTCTGCCCCAGTTGGCAGACCAGACAAGAATGGCTTTGATGAACAAATTGACTAATGCAGTTCAAAGGTCACTCTGTCACATCATTGGGCTATGGTTGAGATGATCAGCTGACTGTACTCTTGCTTCCTGAGTAGGGTTGTTCAATCAGATTGTTTACACAACTGAAAACTCCATGTACAAAGTACAGATTTGGTTCAGGTTTTGCACATCGGCTGTTTTAGGTTTGAGGCTATGGAAGTCCTTACTTTACAAGTCCAGCTGAAATAAAGTTGTCTGTCTGCCCGAATGTTTGCTTTTTTCATTGAAAGACACACAACTGGTTAAACATGACGTTTACTGGCAGAGTTAGCGATATGCTGTATCTGATTTGCTTAACCCTGTAATGCGCACCATTGTGTGCTCTTCTGTGGACTTCAAACTAAGTGAAAGGTCACAGTAATCCTTATTACGAGAGCAAAACTGTCATTGTTAAAGATTGTGCGCCGATTATTGCTGGTTAAACCTTCAGAGATTTGGGAGGAAACCTCATTAATAAAATCAGAAAACGTGAAGCCGGTTTTATAGCAGGAAAATGGGAGACTACCCGTTTTCAGAATAAACACTCACAAAGAAGTCTGTTGTTAGCACGTGAACCTGGTTATGACCACTTATAGCCATCAGAGGGAGCACTTTACCAACATAACCTGTGCTAAACTCATAGGCTAAACTGCCTTCGGCTTTTGGTTTGTTGAAGCTACCACCGAAGGAACTGCCTTGTGTGATGCACCTCCGGAATGGCCCTCTGTCTCTAACGTGTATCTTAATATTTAGCAACAAACATGATAATCGCAGATTGATAGTGGTGCTCTTGAGGAGGGAAGGACACTCAAAACAAGGCGCTGTGGTCCTCTTATTCCACCAGTTTTGGTGAATTTGTACAGGAAGTGGGCACAAGAAACGAGAAACAGCCGGGGGTAGCGTGCAAAGCTAACCACAGGGCACTGAGCAGGCTCAACTTTTCACCTCTCGGTTTCATGTGGCTTCAAAGGAAGTCTGTTCAGTCTGACCTGGTGCTCAGGGGTCTAGTACTTCTAACCTTTTTGTTTCTGTCAGGAGGCTCAGATGCTGAAGCATTAAAGAGCACTAAAACAAGTGTGGTTGAGGGAGAAAACAAACGTTTGAGCACCAAAGCAGGCCTTTTTTTTTAATGAAGGCGAAAACAAAAGGAACGTCAGTGAATTTTATTCCACATACTGGCTCTTCTTTTACTTTTACCCTTGTTCCTTGTTAACATGCCTTCTGGAAAGCTTAGTAGCATGGAAAGTAAGACACATGTATCACTTTCACCCACAAATGTACTCGGCACTCAGTATGAATAAACAACAAGGTCCTTTTACATTCAGGAAAAAAATCACCTGAATCAATTCATTGTTCACTGTCCTTTTAAAGCTGTTGGTGTTGGTACTCAAGTTGACTCCCACATCCCTGAGTGTACTGAAAATGTCTTGCAAGCTTTATCTTTTTTCTCCTTAAAATTATTTTCCCTTTCTGAGAACCTCTGCCCTTTCTCATCTACCACACAAAATACATTAACCTGTCAAATGTAGGCTGACCAAGGGCAAGAGAATCAGTGTGTGTAACCTACATGTCACAGGAGCTGTTTATGGCATGTTTATAGGAGTGCTACAAACATGTCTGCAGCTGAAAAAGAGGAAGAGAAGGCGGTTCTTTTGAGATGAAGTTAGACACACCATCCAAAAGAGAAAGAGGGAAGGCACTTTGGTTAACAAAAAATGTGCTCATTTTGATATGAGCTGCTTATAAGACACAGAAAGAGGTAGCTTGCTGCTTGCTAGTTTTTCCCTTTTCCTTCTGAGTTTCCATGGCAGCAGGGGGTGCGTGACAGTCATGTGAAAAGGAAGCTGATTGGATTAAAATACTTTGTGTGATCAGGGGTCAGGGATACCGCACACACACTAAACACACCATAAACTGATTATACATACACACAGACACACTATATTTCATGCAGACAGACCTCACGCATCGCAGAGAACACAAGTAATAACTAACAAATATAGCATACAGTAGTCTGTCTCGACACAGTGACACACCGTCACACACACAGTCACTCTTATCTTGCTGGCTGTTCCAGAGCTAGCTCAAAATAACATGTAGGCCTACTGTAGTAGTGATTTGAAATGAGCTGTGGATTGAGCCTTAGAGTAGACTACATTGACTCAGACTGTCCTGTTTGGCATACAGTACTGCACAAACTGGGGATTAGAAGCCATGTGTTCAGCCTGAATCATAATGAACTGGCACCGCATGAGGACTAGGCTCAGCCAACAGACTGGGAGATGGAGAGTCTTTTATTTTAATCCGCTGTTGCACCATTGTGCGCAAACACAGACCGAATTCTGACTCACTACAAATTATGTGTTGCTAACCAAAGGAGACTAACTTTGTGGTCAGAATTATACCCTATGCGTAGAGATGTATATGTATTTATATTCTTACAGATCTGTAAATGTTTGTGTCTGTGTGGTGTGTTAATTTGCAATGTGTCTTGATGTGCAATGTGAGACACAATAGTGAAACGGCTCAACTAACTGCACAGCAGTTGTTTTCCCTGTCCTTTTGAAAAGAACTTGGAAGGACAGACAGTAACTTCAAGCACTGGGAAAACAGCTTTCCTGCTCCATAACCTGTTGTCATTATGTACATAATGCCTAATGTGATCTTAAGCTAAGTTTGGTTCTGGTATAAATTGCTAGTCACTCAGAAGCAATAACAATTCAGCCCACTCTTCTCAGCATTTAAATCTCTTTCAGGCTGTTATTCAAATATTTATTCAACCATCCACATATTTAAACAGCCATCGACACTTTCAGCATTACAGTGCTTTGTTAAATGGCCTTCCTCTTTCCCTTCTGTCCCACTTGACGATGAGCTGTACCATGGATGATGATCTTTTATCATCTCACAGCTTTACTGATGCCCCCTGGCACCCCCTTGTTCCTCATCTCTCACGCCTTCCATCTCCCAAGCACAGAGAGGTGGCAGCTGTATGGCAGTGGACAGAGGTTGTAAAAAAGCAGGGGTCTGAAAGAGGAAGTTAGGCGGGGGGGGGGGGACTGTGTGAGTTATTGCCCCCCAGCGCACACATCGGGGCCTGGGAACTGTCCTCTTCTCACACAGGGTACTGGACCAAGCCTGGGAGATGGACGTGGTGTCTTCACCTGCCACTGTATCGCCTAAGCTCTCCTGTGAGTGATGACACACCATAAGTTGCCTTACAGAAAGGTAATTCACAGTCCGACAGTGCCTTTGCCTTTTTCCAAGTAACAAGGACAGGGGGACGAGCTAACCACATGCCTGACTGCAACCACAACAACATGCTAATATCCTGTGTATTCATTTTAAACCTCATGTTTCAGGGTCCCTGGCAGGCTTAAAAAGGTCACACCTTGTAGTCAAACCATGAGAGGTAATGGTTTGACACTTAAGTTGAGTAATCAGGGGATTCACCTGGGCCTGGCAATAGCACCTACAACTATCCAATGAGATGGTGCTGCTTCTGGGTTTATTAATAATGTCCTATCTGGAGAGGTGTGCTCCTTCATCTGAGGCTGTGTGCGTGAGTGTGTGTGAGAGAGAAAGACAGAGAGAGAGAGAGAGAGAGAGCGGGTGTGAATACCAGCCATGCCTGTCCTCTAGCAGCTCGTGAATTTATGACACAATTAACCCCCGTGCTGGAGAAATGCCATGCACACTCACTTTGCACTTTCCCTGTGTCTCAAACTCAACACAGAGCCCTTTTAGGCACACACTTATGTAGGACCACAAGTACTCAACGTACACGTCAACTCAACACGTACACACAACAGGGCAGTTAGATATTAACAATAAGCCAGTGCCTTGAAATCAGTCATCCATACTCTAGGTCAATTAATATTATATGCTTTGAAAAACAAAGTCAGTTTTGACTTTCTTCTCAGTAAAAGTCCTTCCCATCCAGCCCCAACCTGCACATACACACAAGACTTCACAACGAATAACAACCACACAGAGGTTTCATACACCATGAGCTGAAACATTTACATTACATTTATTCATTTAGCGGATGACACATGAGATAGAAGTGTACCAAGTAGGCCAACAGCACCATATAAGCAGTAAATAGGTGAGTGGGCAGTAGTTTGACAGAACACTCTATATATAGCATAAATAGACATCATAACTGCATAGCTAACAACTAAACAGCATAGCTACACATGAAAGTTAAGTTGTTGGTTTAGTAAAATGATGGAGGATGGAATGAAAAATCTCTTAAAAATGTCTCTTGTTGTGGAAGGAGGTCACAGAGTATGGTAAATGAGTTTGACCTGGGTCTACTGTTGGGGGCCAGAGGGACAGGACACAGATTCAGCTGGAGAGAGGAGGAGGGAAGGTCACAGTGAACTTCAACTCCAAGCGATATACCATACCGCGAGACTGATACACACACATGTTATTGCAGTGTGCTTTTACACGACCCTGCCGCTGACCCCCAGAGCTCCACGCGTTGTTGCTCGTCGCTCACTCGTCCCGGGTACATTAATTCTGTACAGTGCAAACAGACCTTGACCCTCAGGAGTTGGCGATCCAGGCCTGCTGGTCGCGGCTGGTCCCATGCTTTACGTCTTCAGGTTGCTTGGTCATAAATATGCCCGAGGAAATAAACCCCTCTGGTTGGTCCCCAGCTCACTCCTGCCTCGGGCTGCTCTTTTCCCACAGAGCTGTATAAATAGCCCCTGTGTGGCGGGGCAGCGGGGGCAGATAGGGCAGGATCCCACACACAACAGCACATTCCACCCACCTGTCCCTGCCAACCGCCTAGGTCACCTTTCAGGACATACAAACCCCTGCCCCTGCCCCCAGCCCTGCTAGTTCGCATCTCTTCTTCCCTGGGGCAACTCAGCCTGCCAACGTCTCGTGCCATGCGTCTTCATCTGACTGACCCTTAGCCCCTGGCCACAGTGGAACGCCATGACACAACACATTTGTGCCAAAGTCCCGAGATGCCATTCGCACCAACAGTGTGAGTGTTACTCAATAGTAAACCCACTATCGGACCACTAGTGCTGTTTCCTTTCTGAGGAACTTGCAATGTTGCTGAAAATACACAAACCCACAACCCTTAAACTCAGGCAGCCGTGACGTGACATAATATGATGCCATGAGATAAGAGAGGTTTGTGTGTGTGTGTGTGTGTGGGTGGGGGGCTTGGTGAGGTACATTTGGCCACCAGGGTGATTGATATGGTGAGTGATTGTGGAGACACTATGCTTCCCCCAACTACGCTGCTACAAGTGAAGTAACTTCAGTGTACAACAATCAGTGATCAGCTTCGGGCCTGTACATGCACAGTAGATAAGAGAACACGCTCCATACAGTAGAGTAGACGTAACATAAATCCTTCTGACACAGAACATAAATCCTTCGGCCCTGTCTCACTTTGAACTAGGGTTTGCACCAGCTCGTGTTTTTAATGCTACATGATTTGTTATGATTTGATTCTTATTTTGGCCTTGCGTCTCAGTGACTGATCTGTACAACACTTGTGACAGCTCATCTGTACAGTGCAGATCCATTGCCTCCGGTGTGGACTTTTGCCGCTCTATATGTTTCACATTTCTTTCTAATTGGGGAAAGTTGTCTCATTGCTCATTTACAACAAGTAAAAAATGGCAGCGGTTTCAGTGACTCACTATCTCAGTATTATAATTTTGTAATTGTGGTGTTGTGTTCAGCATTCTGTAAATATTCACGTCAGCCCAAGATCATGTCCGCCATCCTCCTTACCCCCTACTGTATGAGCCCCTATGCTTTTTCTGACCTGATATGTGGTCTGTATTCTCAGCAAAAGTGTGAGGAGGTCAGAGAGGTAAAGAGATAATCTGCCCTAAATATACCCTCTTCCTTCCTGTCACCCTCTCCCCTTTCACTTTAAGGGGCAACAGATAGGTGCTGCTTCCGGCGTGGCATGCAAGTGTTTCATTACTTGAGAAGGCAAATGAAGTGGCATCCGGGCTCACAGATGTAAAGCCTGCTGGCCCAAATCCATGTCCGATGATCAGGAGAAACCCACTGGTCAAGGCAACCTCAAGGGCGCTTTTGCTTACGCAAAAGCAGTCTGTTCCGCTGAAAGTAGGAAAAAAACAAGAGGTTAGGCCTAGTCATCGGTCAACCTCAGTGTTGCCCTCTCTGCCTAGTTCTCGCTTTTTCTCTCATTAACCATTTACCTCCACATCAACCCCCTTCCCCCCACACACACCCTTCTAACACCGAATTCCTGCTGGCCTATCCAGATCAGCAAACCTATTTACTTCCTGCTTGGATGACAGGGCAGTGGTTTGGTAAGTCAAGTTTCCCACACTTACTGAGGGAAAGAACATGGTGAGTTGAGGTTGAGGAATGAGGATGGGGGGGCAGGTAACTGATGCTTTGGCAATCACTCTTCTCTTGCCTCCCTGACTAGTATATCATCCCTTTATCTGTCTTCTGACATACATGTCCAGTGTTTTAAATCTCTCGCTTGTTGACTCGGGCTCGGGACTTGTCACCGACGGACTTGGCTCGGATCCTTTTTTTTAAAAATCCCCAAGTCACTAATCAGTGCTTATCACATGGTTTTTGTTCCAGCATTTTAGTTTCTCAGACGTTCCATTTTTTCCGGCATTTGCTCCTGGTATTGTACTTTAACTATTAAATGAACTGAGAGATCAACCAGTGAATTTTTTTTTTCCTGAGAACTTTCTGTGTAGGTTTTCAGGTTCGAACAGAATTGTAAAGATGCCAGCTCTCTGAGCAGGGTACTGAAACATAAAGACAGACCAATAACAGGAGAAAGTATCCTAACTGCGGGGTTTAAATTTACACATTTTAGGGAACTAATATTACAGTTGCTACAGTTGTTGCATTACAAAAGAAGTGATGTTTCTCCACATAATTATATGTGAACTACCAGAGAATTTGACTATATCCCGTGCAACATTGTTCAAATAGTGTTTGCATTGTAACATCATAATAACATGTATTGTAAACAAATTCAAATGTTTTTGTGGTTCTGCATTAGAGCACATGGAAGGGCTTCAGAACATACGACAAATGGGGGATATGCAGACAAACAGCAACAAGGAGAATCGTTGTGAGAGGGACAGAGTGTGAGGGATGTTAATTAGCCTTATTCAGTGCATATGTGTCTCCTGAAAAGCCAAGGTCCTGAACAATGGAGAGGGGTTGGTTTGTTTACCCTGTCCTCTCTGTAGGGGGCCTTACATGTTGATTTCACACTCTCAGAGTAACAAATGTCCATGCCACGGGATAATCTAATCTGATCTTAATGATGCAGAATTCCAGCAGCAATTTATTTTTGAATACACATAGAACTGTAAAATGGTTCATGTTCTAAAGCTGTAATGGAACATGGGCTTCAACCATGAAAAGGAGTTTGTTTTCAACAAAACAGTTTGAATTTCTAAAGCAGAAAATGTAATTATTTGAAAGATTTAAAGCAAGAAATGGAATGATATTTAGATTTTTGTACTGCTGGATGTTATTTAAAACAAGACATACTCTAACAGAACAACTTTTTCAAATGTCTATATTTTAATTGGAATAGAGATATTGCACTAATAAAAAAAAGCTCAAGCCAATTACACATTTTTGAAAAATAACCAAAGTCATTTCACGGTGTGGTATGGAAACAATCAGAGGACCTTGCAATTAGCCTACAATTTACATGTCATTGTTCAGCAGAAGAAATAAACAAACTGATGTCGTGAAAAGACTTTGAATACATTTAACATTGTGCGATAACTTAGATTTTATAGTAGGTTACGTTTTATAGTCATTGCAAGAAAGTCAAGTGCGTCAGTATGGCATTTCAAAGAAATGGCAGATTTTTCATCAAGTAAAATCCACGAATGGGTTAAATTTGAGTCATCGAACCGAAGCTTTCAGAAGTTGAAAATAAGTGAAAATTCCTCCGCCATGCAAAGGAAAAAAATGTTTTTAAGTGCGATGTAGGCAGTAATGATCAGCGATACAACTCAAAAAATATTCTTAAACAGACTGAAAACAATCAGTATTTTCTTATATGTCAGAGAGTAGGTGGGACAAGACGGTCCAGATAATTATAGAGCGATCACAAGTAGAAAGGCAACCCCTTTCACATTACATAGATCCTCCCGTAACTTCTGCGGAAGCATACTGTTGAATGACTTGACTTCTGCGACAGGGCAAGAGGGGAGAAGTTTGGTGATTTAGCTAAGTTTTACCGTCGCTGAGAAGTGCCAAAGAAAAAGGATATAACGCAGTTTCGTGGGCACGACCCTGATGTTTGAAATACACAGGAGTATTATCTTTTGGCACACGACTTAGTTGTGAATTAGTATATCTGTGCACGTTATTGAAGTTTAATTACTCCAACCTGAGACGGAGCTCAGCCTCGCGCTGGTGACTCTATGTGGATTTTACAGAAAATATGGGCCAATTTCCCGGTATCTCTTCGGGCAAAGTTGTTTTCCTTGTAATTTGCTACACCCAGTTGTCATTCGGTAAGTGTCTGCTGTGTTTTTCTATTATCACCGTTTTACTTTGTAGTTGCCGAGTTAAAAACTTCGCATCTCTAAGGTTAACGTTAACGTGAAGTTTGGTTTCCCTGCGAAGTCCCAAAGCATCTTGACACCCGCTCTAGGAGCTGAGTTAGTTTGGAGTCAAAAATATTATTTACATCAAGTTGTTACAACTAGTTGTTGTCTCGTCAGAATCTATAGGTGACATGTACAGCTGTGGTTGTTTACTGTGAACTCCAAAATAATCTAACTGGCTAGACGTTAAATGTTTAACACACTGGAGGCTAACCTAGCTCTCTCAACTGCATGGTTGCCTAAAGTCAACGAAGTTTCCACTGGATGGAGTTGAAGAATAGAGGCTTTTTATTACCCTTTCAATATGATGTAGAATAGTGACGAGCTTTGTGAGTTGTTATAATCTGACAATTTCTGAATCATCGTGGTTATTTCGAAGGATGTGTCGAGTGTTGTGTTAGCAAGAAAGTTACACAAGCTGCTAGATAGTAGTCGAAGTCAGCACCGCTGTCCAGATGTGAACGTTAGCTAGCTATTCAGCACAGGCTCGGTCGTGGTTATTATTGAAGTGAACAGGACTCAAAATGGACTCCTGTCCTAATTTATATTGGGGAAATATAGAATGAAAATATAAAACTATGGGACGTTTGTGTCGTTTTATAACATTTCTACTTAGAAACTTGATATTTTTTCTGCCAGCGTCCTTGTCGACACAGTAAAACTGTAATCCGAATTTACAATAAAACAAATATGTATTAAGAGAGTTTTTGATACTTGGCTACTCTCGTTTTCTTGTTTTGTGGGTACATAAATAAACGAACAACAAGCTGTAAGATATACACAATAAAAAAACAACAACGTTAAACGTGTCGATCAAAGTGCATATATACCAGTACTCCTGGTATAGCCTGCTACTGATGCACGTCGATAAGCAAAGTCACGTTGGTGTAGCCTTCCTACACAAAACACCACGCACACATACCAAGGCACTTCTCTTTCTTACCATAGTATTTTGTGCCATTCAATAAAGCATGTGCCTTAAGTTTAGCCCATTTTACTCAAGTCTGACTTTGGAACCCCTCAAAGGAAAACAAGACAATATAGAATTGCTGCAGGCAGTGGAAGAAGTGGGTGGAATGTAGTTGTTGGTGTTTCACATTCCTCTCTTTCTCTGCCATTCTGAGGCGACTACTCTCACACACTCAAATTCACACTCTCTCATGCACACACACACACACACACACACACACATACATGTACAACACAGTCTCTGAAATGTTTCAGAATAACACCACGCTGCAGTGCACCTATTGTGTGAACCAGATGATGTTGTTTTTTGGTTTTGCGAGTATTAAATTTCATCCTGTGGGCTCATCTATTTTTTTCCAGTTTCTTTTTTTCCATGGCACACGACTTTGCATGGCCTGTGTTGCATGGGTCACGGCCAGCCGCATGTATTTACCCAGTTTAGACGGCTGTGATATGCGGTTGCCTGTGTGTGTGTATGTGTGCTGAAAAAGTGTGACTGAGTGATCCTCTTGTTTGTTGCCCGGGTCCGGCGCTGCCGCCTGGTGTGAAATGTGATTTATCGGGCTGCACGGCTCCCACCACACTGCAGTGGCACACTGAGCAGCATCTGTCTGACGGGCCCCCAGCCTACGGTCCTGCATTACTGCCTGCTGATGCTGCTTCCCACTGACGGCAGAGCGCACGGCTGCCGCCGCCACCACCGTCCTCCTCGCCATTGTTCCTCTGGGCCAGCAGTCGCTTGGCAGACAATGACAAGATTGCCCTGCCCTGCTGCTACCTCACTGTGCTGCTCCTCTGTGTGTGTGTGTGTGTGCGTGTGCGTGTGCGTGTGCGTGTGCACATTCTTGAGTCTTGGCCACCCTCCTTGTTTGCAGCACATGTGATGGTTGCACGTCTGTGTGTGTGTGTGTGTGTGTGTGTGTGTGTGAGAGAGTGAGTGTGTGTGTGTGTGTGTGCGTGTGTTCTGTGTTGCCTGCATTTCTGCAGGCTGTAAATAATGGCCGTGGAGGCGGAGGCGGCTGAGGGTGGATGTGGGAGCGCACATGCGGACAGGAACGTCATGGGAACGGAGGATCCAGATGTGGTTTCAATAAAAGCCCCCTTCCAACCCACTGTTGAGGGGGGAGGAGGGCTGCTCAGCTGAGGCTGAGATCTCTGGGATGAGCTGGGGCAAACACACTCTTTGTGGTGTTTGCGGGTTACAATCCAGGAAAAACATTATTTTAGTGTTTTAGTGTTTAACTTGTTTTGGTTAGACAATGCACAGTTGCAGTGCTGTTTTAATTTTGTGCTGTGAGGTTGCCAGGTTAAGCTCATGAACAGTGTAGCACTGGAGGTGAGGAAAATGAAGGGGGGAGAAAGAGAGAGAGAGAGTGTGAGAGAGAGAGAGAGAGGAGGAAAGAGGGAAACAGGGGAGCTTAACTGCCAGCATTGGTGGGGATTAAGGGTGCGTTGTGTCTGCACTGTTGAACAGGTTAGCAAATTAACAGGGAATTAAGATGTCCTGCATTCCAGCCACGGCATGGCACAGTAATCCTGGCACCATGGAGGGCAGTGGGGTGGGTTGCAGTGCCAGTCTGCAGGAAGACGTCTCCTCATCATCCTGGGGTGAGCCATGGGAGGTCCTGTCTCCCTTACAGCCATGGTCGCCATGTTAGAATTAAGAAGTCCTTAAACGGGCATTGGATTGTTTGTTGTTACACTCTTAGATGAATGTGTATTCTTGATGAAATAAAGAAAATACCTTGACCTCAGCATGACTCTTCTTGTTAGGAGGGCATCATGAAAAATGTGCAATCATTACATCCTTTCATTCACAATCATTAGGATGAAGGAGATAAAGAGTTTCACGAAATCTCTCAAATCATTGTTTAATTTGGCCTTTTAAAACTGCTTTGTTTCCACAGCAACATGGGCAGAAAGCGAGAGAGAGAGAGAGGCATAGAGAGAAAGAGAGAGAGGCATAGGGAGAGAGAGAGAGAGAGAGAGAGTGAGCAGCTTGATGCATTCGAGCAGTGCCAGGAAGCAAGGTCACTTCCCCACTTGGTGCGAACAACTTCCCCTCTCCCGTCCTGTGTGGACCGTGGCCAGTGCCCAGGGACTCCGGAGAGCGTGTGCGCACCGTTTGTCCTAGAGCCCCCTAATTACTTCCCCATATCACTCACTGACTATTAGCCCCCCTCGTCTGTCACTCGCATGCCTCTCTTATGCCCCCTCTGCTCCCCCTACCCCCGCCACACACACACACACACACACAAATAGACTGAAGCAGAAGTGCCCCTCGGGTGTGCTTCTGCCCCCCTCTATTCCCTTCCCTCAAGCCCTTGGCAGTGATGAGGGCCTGGAGGAGTGGCTGAAGGGGAGCTGAGGAGAGGCTCCGGGTCGGAGCTCTGCAGTGCTCTTGGTCAGCCGACTAGGCTGTCTGGAAATCTGCTGCTCAATGTGCAGCCCATTATGCGTGATTATCTGTGTCAATTTACAAATGAGCTAACCACTGAATGGCGCCAATTTTTTAGGCCTGTGTGTCTGCTCTGATTCGTACCAAGATCAACATGTGTTTACCAGCTTGTCCGAAGGAAGGCTATAGACAAAACTAGCAGGGGGTTTGCCTTGTTTGGCTTATTGTTGTATTTTGTTGGAATTTCCTTGTTTGCAAACGATATTTAATACGTTGGTACACCATAAGTTGAGGTGTAGACCTATGCTATATATATATATATATATATATATATATGTTGAGGGTAACTCGAAGGATTAGCGGGGGAAAAACAAAACAAAAAAACATGGTTTTACAACTAGGCCTATAAAATACACAAGTATGCAAGAAATGGCACATTTTATTGGTTTAAAGTTAAACTTTGGTAAAACCTTGTCCGTCTTCCTGAGTGTCCCTTTTTGTCTATAAGCACAGCCAGCCATTCTTCTACCAGCAATTTAAGCACGAGCATTAAAATAGCTCAGATATACGCAGCGTCGGACAACATTCAACCGCCGAATGAGTCTCTGTCTCTCTAATGTGGTTAACTTATCCTCCTCCGGCTCATTCCCGCGGCACAGGCACACACGCGTCGCCCTCTTAACATCTGGCCACATCAGTGGACGGCTGCGATGGCCCTGCCCTCTCATGTCTGTGTGAGTGGGAGAGAGAGCAAATCCAGAGGCACTTGAGCGCGAGAATAAGGTCAGACAGCGCCGAACGAGAAAGAGGGGAAAGACTCCTCAGACTCTAATTTGGGTAAGGGGGACAGAGGGAGGGGGGGGGGGGGGTAGAGAGAGAGGAAGAGAGGGGGATCGAGAGAGGCAGAAAGAGGGATAGATAGAGGGAGGGAGAGGGGGGGGGTAGGGAGAGTGGAAGAGGTAGAGAGAGAGGAAGAGAGGGGGATAGAGAGAGGCAGAAAGAGGGATAGATAGAGGGAGGGAGAGGGGGTGGGAGTCAGTGAAAAAAGAGCTGAGGCTCTTGGCGTGAGTTGCAGCTCTCCTGCCACCTCTGCTTCACATTAGTGCCAAACACCTTCACGCTCTCTCTCATCAGCGGGGATCACAGGCTGCTTCCACCCTGGCACAGTAAATCTCATCCGTTCAGCTTTTCCTCTCCTCTCCTCTCTTCCCCTCATCACTTCATTCTTGCCCCCAACCTCACTCTCTCTCTGTGTCTAGTTTTCTCTAAGTCTCACCAAAGGATGAGGAAGGAAACCTTCGGGCAGGCCTGCAGAATCTGTGTTTGTGTGTGTGTGTGTGTGTATACACTGGCTGTGAAGGTGGGAAGGGTTGGTCAGGGTTTTGTCTGCGGTGTGTTAAATGAGCTTTTTTAGATCACGCTGTCAGATTTCCCCTTGGACCTTTTATTTGGTTGTCCTTAGCCCCCTTCTCTCGCCTCTCCCTCTCTCTCTCTCTCTCTCTCTCCCTCTCTCTCTCTCTCTCTCTCTCTCTCTCTCTCTCTCTCTCTCTCTCTCTCTCTCTCTTCTCTGTCCCAACAAGAGTCAAATCTCCCACTTTGCTCTCAGCACAGGAGAGCCTACTCACTGGCCTTGCGGTGAGACTCAAAAACAAAACCCAGTGAAAGCTCTCTCTCTTTCTGGTTAGGGTGAGAGGTAGCAGATGGGCTTCCCCACCTCCAAAATACGGGACTTTGGTGTTTTGTGTGCATGTGTGAAATGACTTTGTTGTGGTTGTTGTTGTTTACTGGTGATGCAAGCCAGTGGTAAAGACCCTGTCTATCACCCACCAAAGCCACATTGACCTGTGGAGGTGAGGAGAATATAGAAGGAGTGGAACAGTGTGTAGAGAAGGGCAGTGGAGAGGAGAGGACGGGGGTGGGGGTGGGGGGGGGAGAGGAGATGGAGATGGAGGAGAAGAAGGTGGGTAAAGGCCTAGTCACACCAAGAACGATAACGATAATGATAACTATATCCATAACGATAAAAGCGTTCACACTGAACAACGAAAAACAAATTCTCTCCTTGGGTTAATGAATGTGACTGCTAAAATTCGATGGGTTCTGATTGGCTATTAGCATTTTATCATTGTGAAAATTGCTCTGAAAGTGATCCCTAACGATATCGTTCTTCATGTCGTTATCGTTATAGTTTATGTGTGAACGTCGTCATTCATATTAAATATTTATTTATAGTTATCGTTATCGTTATCATTCTTGGTGTGAATGGGCCTTAAAGGAGTGGAGATCACCGACCACCGGCAGCCGCGAGGTGAAGCCGCCAGCCGGTGCTGGTTGTGGGCTGCCTGCCCTGCAGTGGAAGCGCAGTAATTGGTGGCAGTCCGTCTCAAGTCCTGTGAGATCATCTCATCTGGCACACTGACAGGGTGGATGTGGAGCTCGTCAGACCAGTCAGGACTGAGCCAGCGCTCTCTTGCTCTCTTTCTGTCTTTGTCACTCTCTCCCTCCCTCCCTCTCCTTTCATTCTCTCACTCCCTTTACCCTCTCTCTGCTCCCCTCCCGCGTCTCTCTCCCACTCTCTTTCTACCACCCCTCCCTCTACTTACTTAATGGCTTTTCAACTCACCCCCCCCCCCCCCCCCCCCGGCCTCGGCCTGTTCTCTTGGCATTCCCCTCTCCATAAACTTTCTCAAACCTCCCTCCGCCTCCCTTTCTCACACAGCTCCCCAAGTCTGTTTTTTTTGTCCTTTGCTCTGGGCTTGTCTGCACTTCATTTTTCTCTTCTCTCTCTCTCTCTCTCTCTCAGGCAGAGCGGTATTGTCGCTGGGGTGTACTTAGGAACAAAAAAGAGAGAGAGAGACTCAAGCGCTTTAAAAGAAGGTGCATTCAGGCATGTCAGAGACTAACTGCACTGCGCTGTTATCACAGAGAGCAGATTTTTCAATTAGGCCTAGTCACATTTCTGTATTCTTGCTCTAACTGTACTGATATGCACCAATACACTTTTCCCCTTTCCATTGTGATTGGGATTACAATGCCTGAGTTTTGATATCTGCCCATATTAATCTCAGTACCGATACAGAATTCTTTTCTCTTGAATATTGATCATTTATATCAATGGTATTGTGATCATTGTCGCTGGGATTATGTGTAAGGTTAAGTTGCATGACGTTTTAGTGAACCACATAGCACTAATTTCTAAAATAGTGAAAAGATACACAAAGAAATATTTAACTTGTGTGTATATGTATTGCGAATGTGTGTATGTGTGTATTGTGAATTCCAAAGCCATGTAACCTATTTGGAGCAATTTATTTTGAGTTAAAAATTGCATACCACATCTCAAGAGTCAAAGATAGTATTTTTGAACCGAAACGGCCACTTGTGTCAGCAGTATTTGCTGAGCTTCTATGGTCCGCTTGGGCAGTCATCCCAGATAAAAAGAAAGTATTCGCATGAACTGCTGCCAATCCACAGACACTCTCGGCTAAGGATGAGCCGAAGCACTATCTGATAAGATGGTGGAGATATGTAACGTAGCGCCACAGTTATGAAAATGATATGTCTCTGCTCCGGTGGCCTGATATCCAAAAATGCATGTCCTGTCAAGTTCAGGATGAGGTGAGGTTGGCTATAACCACTTCCTTCCTTTTTTTTAACAAAATTTGATTATTATGTCTCGCATTTGTTGTTTTATCAGGGAGTCATGTATGAAAAATACACAGTGAAATGTTGAAATGATCCGCATGTTTAGAAAGAGATGAGGTAAGCTCTAATGATTCAGAGTCATGCTGCAGATGTTTGTTATATCACAATAGAGCTTCTTATGAACTGGAAATCATTGCAATTTGTGTATTATGCTAAAGGCAGAGGAGATTGTCAAATATCTATGTCGCATATTATTGGCTGTTATGGTCAGTAGAGAAAGGCAGTAGGATGTATGGGAAGTGCAGGAGAGCCCCTGTACCAGTCACTTTCACATAGATGACTGTTGTGGGTCTACAGGATCTGAAATTCAACTCAGTGAAAACAGATGTATCAGGACGTACTCATAGTGTTGTAGTAGATTGGTAAAACCTTAGTCAGAACGTAACTCATGCTCATGGCTTTACTTTTTTTTTCCGTTAACCCCTTTCTTTTCTCTTGATAAACCCCAAACCCAACCCCTTGTCTGTCTTCCTCTGATCTGGTGCAGTGTTGAGGGTATTTCCTGCTTACCTCTTACAAGTGCACATCACGGTCAGCCAGCGGCAGCGCACAGGAAGAACACTACTATTAGTGTTGAGTGCACTTCCTGTGAGTGTGTGTCTGTCGCTGTTGCTGTGAAATCATCTGACTTCAGTCCTCAGGCCTTGCGCAGTGTGAGGCCTGTTTGCTAGGGCTGAACTCTTCACCCAATCAAGCGCTCATCTGTTTTCCTAGAGTGGTGTTACTTTAAAAATGTGTGTGTGGGGGTTTCAGAATGTTGTTTTCTCTGAGGTAGAAGAGATAGAGGGGATGGTTAAAGATGTGGCTAAGAAGATTTTTTTTTTTGCAGTCTGTTATGCCATGTTATGACCCTCTTGTGGATCCTTGTAATCAATCTTTTAGTTAATGTAATTTATATTTAATTAATGTTAATGTGATAAAGATGGTGTATGTGAATATATTTCTTTTTTTTTTATTTTTTATTTTTACTAATTTGATTGGATGTAGCCTACGTAGTTTTTTCCTCATTTGTGTTTCTCAGATAGGCCTACTCGTGCACAATTTTGAATTTGTGATGCCACTTTTCCTAATTTAATTCAAACATATTTTCCTGTTGCCGTCATCAACTTCACATACAATATACTTTCTTGTTATGTCAGATCAGCTGAACATTACCAGAGGGTTTTCTTCACCCCAGCGTTGGGATGCGTGTTGGCTAAACAATAAACAAAAGCAGCTAAAATAGCGATAGCATACCGTAGCGTAGCGGACCGTAGCGTAGCGGAGCTTTGTGGTTCCATTGTCCTAGGCTGTCTCAGTATCAACCCCTTTAGTGTGTTTGGCTTCCTCTGCAGTGACTTACCTGTCTGTCTGTATGTCTGTCTGGTGTGCTGTCTGGCTCACTGTCTGCTTTCTATGGGTTTGGATGTCTGTTTTTATTTTGGCTTGTGTTTTCTTTCAGACTTTTTGTTGTATGTATGTGGCTTTCAGTTTTTCAGAAAATGCTAAATGCTCTCTGTGTCTGTGTCTGTGTGTGTGTGTGTGTGTGTGTGTGTGTGTGTGTGTGTGTGTGTGTGTGTGTGTGTGTGTGTGTGTGTGTGTGTGTGTGTGAGTGAGACGTTGGTTGTCTCACCACACAGTGTCTCCACGATCTGAGTTAACGGGGGGAAAAACAGTGGCGTAGACCCGAGTGTGTTTTTTTTTTTTTTTTTTTTTGTCAGTCTGGTTTAATGACGTTTGTGTGTTTTGTGTTGTGCTACAGCTCTGCAGTGCCTGGATACTACAAAGCCATGTGTGAACAACGCCACGTGCCACAAGTACACCAATGCCACTGGATACTGCAGGTAAGGAAGACCCCAAGACGTGTTTTCCCATCCGTAAAGCATAGATCCAAGTCACTTCCATTGTGTTGCTTGCGTTGCAACATTGCGTTGGCTGTAGATAGCATCAAGCTTCTCCTTAACAGTATTTTTATGGAGATTTATATGTGCATATGAATCATAGTGGTTGTATGACTAGTGGACATTTTTTATTGTTTTTGTCAGAATCAAATCCAGACTAGGGGTTTTGAGCGATATCAATCGTTGGCACAGTGAGGCTATCCTCTGCTGTCAGATATGGTGTATAATCACTCGTCTGTGTGCAATGCTATTTTGGTTAGGCATGATGTATGCCTGTGCTTTTTTTCAGGGGGGAGTGTGTTCTGGATTGTAATTATGCCGTAACTTAAAAGTGCTCTGACAACTCCCCAGAACATATCACCAAAATGAATGGCCTGCCGTTGAACCTATCGCGTTGCATTTAATGGGTTGTGAAACGTTCGCTCAGCTCGTTCCCAGCGCTGGCATCTCGGAAGCTGATCAGCGGCTCTGCCAGTCAAGCGGACGCCCCGCATCTCACCAACACAAAAAAAAAAAAAAAAATACAAACATATTTTGGAATTATTTTTCAAACAACTAGCTTCATCTTGGTCTTTAAGTGAGGTTTGTATATTTGAGGGTCGTCTGATGATCCATTGCGTTGAACGCTGTTAATTCTCAGGCCTAGTAGCTGCTGCTCTGGAAGGGAAAGGCGAGCCAAGTGACCTATGAGTCTGAGCTTTAGCAGCAGATTGAAACAGCACCCCCCAACACACACACACACAGACCACACTACCTCTGTGTCACCCCACACCCACAACCCGCACGCTATAGAAAAGAGTCATTGTGAGAAAATCTCATTATGTGTTTATTAGAGTTTCATCATATTAAAGGCAAGTGGTGAAACACAAATAGCACGCTTTCCTAGTGTAATTATGGGCCCCCACTCCCCCAGAACCCCCTCTACACACACACATACACACACACACAGAGAGAGAGAGAGAGAGAGACACACACACACACACACACACAAAGAGAGACACACTCTTCGCTCACAAAAGCTCAGTTGGTTAATAAAGGCAGCCAGTATGTTGCTGACACACTGTCTGAGAGCGTTGAAGTCCTGGAGAGTTCAGGGCTGAAAATGGCTGCCAGGTTGTGAGTGCTGTGTGTGTGTGTGTGTGTGTGTGTGTGTGTATGTGTGTGTGTGACTGTGTGTATGTGTGTGTGTGGTTGTAAACTCATAGTGGAAGTTTCCCCAACCCTGGGCAACCCTGGCAGAATTAGTAAGACTTTCTGTGTAGGTGATTTTTTTTGTTTCCTCTGTACTACCCATAGTGTAATTTTTTGACATATAGATTTTACAGGAAGATGCGTTCATGTCTGTAAGAGTGGTTGGCTAAGATGGGTGTGTTTTAAAGCAAACAGACCGGTGGAACAGCAAGCCTTAAGCCAGGGTGTGAGAAGCTGTGTGTCACCTGTTTGCGGCCTTGTGTGTGTGTGTGTGTGTGTGTGTGTGTGTCGCACGTGTGCTGAATATGCACATCACACACACACACACACACACACACACGTACCCTACAGCATAACTAGACTCTGAACAGGTTAAATGAGTTCCTGAACAGAAGCGGGAACCAATTCCATGTTCAAGTCTGCCAGGTTTTTTAACCTTAACATGGCCTTCTAACAAGCGATGAACCAGTTACAGAAGGCAAAAGAAGGAACATGCTATCAGCATGTTGCTATGCTATCAGCACTTTAACATCCGTTTGAAAGAAATGTTACGTTTCTTCTCTCCCTCTCCAGTCATTGCTCTCTTCCTGCCGTGGTGCAGAAATGTGGAGGGTTAATACCTGAGCTTAGTGCCTCTCAGACTGGAACCTATTTTTTTCCCCCTCAGATGAACAAGATCTCTTTGTCTTGCACTGAGGCCACAGCCATGCAAACTTATTAATTCTGTGTTCTCTCTCGCTCCTGCCCAGCCCCCCTCCCTCCCTCTCTCTTTTTTTCTCCTCATTCTTTCTCTCTCTCTCTTTCTCTCTTCTTTCTGTCTGCATTAGACAAACAAACTCTCTTTCTTTATTCCCTACTCTCATATTTGATATCTCCTCTCTCTCCGGAAGAGAAAGAGAGTGTGGTCTGTGTGAGCTTGTGTGTGTATTGTTTGTGTGTGTGTGTGTGTAGTTGTTTGATCTGACAGGTAGAATTTGCCCTAGGGTAAGGGGAAGAAGAGAGGGGGTAAAGAAAGGAGGATGTCTTTTAGCAGCGGAGGAGCCGTAACATGAGAAGTACCTCTGCTGAATGCTGAGAGAGAGAGAGAGAGAGAGAGAGAGAGAGAGTAAAGGAAGGACAGGGAGTGGGGGTGATTGAGATAGATAGAGAGAAAGAAAGAGAGAGAGGGGGGGTAAAAGAAGGAGAGGGAGTGGGGGTGATGGAGATAGATAGAGAGAGAGAAAGAGAGAGGGAGAGAGAAGGCACTCTGGAGGAATGGATAGAGGAGGGGGAAGGTGAGGAGAAAGGAGAGAAATTACTCTGTCACGGCCTTTCCCTCATCACTGCCACTCACTCACCCTACCACCAGCCCCTCCCTCCCTCTCTTTCTCCCTCTCTCTCTCTCTCCCTTCCTCCCTCCCTCCCTCTCTTTCTCCTTCTCTCCGTCCATCTCTGACGCTGTGGTTGTGACGGCTGAGAGACGCCCCAGGGCAGCACTCACCTGGGCTCTTAATCCCCGCCCTTCACATGCTCTCTCTCCCTCTCTCTCTCTCTCTCCCTCTCCCCCCCCCCTCTCTTTTGCTTCCCCCTCTCTCTCTAATCCTTTCTCTCAGAATAAGAATCAAAATATGTTTTATTGGTCAAGTATGATGACACACGTAAAGAATTTGGCTCCAGCTGTCTCTAGCAGGACGCGCCACTGCCCGTCACGTTTGGTGTAACCAGTTTCATGGGAACTAATTGTTGCAGCATACGCTCCATGGACGAAACACTTCAGTTACAGGCTTTTTGTAGACAGCCTGTTAGTCTCCTGTTTCCAAGCAGCGCATCACTCCAGAGCCAAGTTCACTGAGAGAGGCTTCATGTGCTTGTCCACAGACTCATTTCTGTAGTCTACTTGCTTGTCTATGTGACATGCTAAATTGAACATCCACCCGACTCCATTTTCTCAATAACTGTCAAACTGTCGCCACTCTCTCTTTTGAATTTAATGGAACATTGATGTCGGAGTGATTGCCAGCAGTGAAGAGTCGGCGGGTGGGCACGGTTCCGACATTCTTGCCGCCTGCGTGCAAGAATCGAGAACACAATTTTGAGGTGGCAGAGCAGGCCGGGCACTTCAGTTATGAGTTATTTTGCAGATGACAGGCGGGAGGGTGCGGGCCAGAGAATGGTGACCGTTGCAGTGTGGTAGTGCAAAAAAAAGTGACTCTTGTATCTATTCATCTCTCTTTCTTTCTTTCTTTCTTTCTTTCTTTCTTTCTCTCTCTCTCTCTCTCTCTTTCTCTTTCTCTCTCTCAGTAGCTTTTCCTCAAAATCTCTTGTAGTCTTCAACTATTTTCCTTTTTTCCCTCTTGTCCATACATTTCTTCCTGTACGCTCGACCACGCTTAATTTGTTCTGAGGCGCAAAACTCACCTGATGTTCTGACTCAGAGGTAGAAAACCAGAAAGATAGGAGAGAATTGAGAGTGTGGGTCACACAAGTCACACCTTTTCTCAGAAAACCGGTTGGCAGGCCGTCCGTGGAGCATGCTGTGTGTCATGGCCCAGTCAGTCTGCTTCTCCATCTGCAGCTTAAGTCAACAACAACACATCTGTGTGTGTGTGTGTTAAGGGGCAGAGGCTGTGATTTACTTTAGAGTCCACAAAGTCCATACAGACACGCACGCACGCACACAAACACATAGACACACACACACACATACACACACACACACGCGCGCCCACACCCCCCCACAGAGCAGACTGATAAGGTGTGTAGGGCACCTTGAGCGCCGGGATCTGAAGCCTGGTGTGCAGGCAGAGGGATACACTGATGCGCCCGCAGTAGGCGTGTGGGGGAAGAGAGATAGGGCTGTTTGGCCTGGGATTGGACATGTGAAGGAGGGTTAAGGCGTGTGTGTGTGTCTGTCTGTCTGTCTGTCTGTCTTTCTGTGTGTGTGTCTGTCTGTCTGTCTGTTTGTCTGTCTGTCTCTGTGTGTGTGTGTGTGTGTGTGTGTGTGTCTGTTTGTCTATCTGTCTTTCAGTGTGTGTGTGTGTGTGTGTGTGTGTGTGTGTGTGTGTGTGTGTGTGTGTGTCTGTCTTTGCACATTCGGCTGTTGAAGGGAAGAGGAGACAAGCACCATTCATCATTGCCAACTTGGTTGATAGGGGGTTGTCAGCATGGTCAAGAGGAGCTGTCTCTTTGAAGGGAGATCTGAACAGTGACACACACACACACACACACACACACACACACACACACACAGAGATACAGACCCTTATACGGGGAGGCGTTGCAGAGCGGTGGGGAATGTGGCGACCAGCTTCTAAACCCGCGGGACACCCCACCGACAAGTGGTGCTCTGTGACTGAGAGCCGCGGTGATAATGAGCTCGGCGATAAGCGGAAGCCGACTCCATAATCGGCCCTGTGTGTCTTCCTCCGCTGTGCCGGACCGCTCACTCTTGTGCTCGCTGCATCACAAACAGGAATTCTCTAAACCAGAGAATTCTCTCTCTCTCTCTCTCTCTCTCTCTCGCTACAATAATGGAGCGATCAGACACACGCACAAAGACACATATACATAGGCGTGTGCACACACACACACACACACACACACACACACACACACACACACACACACACACACACACACACACACACACTGCACACTGGTTCCCTTTTTCTTAGACCAGGCCTCTTTGTTTTGGCCTGTTCTGGACTGTTCTGAGATCAGGTAGAGCTGTGAGTAACTCCTCTATGGCAGCTTCTCAATGTCTCTTGACCACAGTGTGGCATGACAAGTGGTAGCCCGCTCCGCCCTGCTCCTCCTCCCCTGTCCTCCTCCTCCTCCTCCTTTCTTCTTCTTCTCCTCCTCCTCTTTTTCTCTGCTCTCCCACTCCCACTTTCTTCAGTCAGTGCCCCCAGGCGCCCCCCATCTCTGTAATTCACTCCTCCTTCCTCGCTATTAATTTCTTTCCTTTTTCTGTGCCCCCCCCACCCCCCAACCCCCCTTGCCGGCGCTCTGTCATGTGTGTTGTTTTTGTGGTCTCTTTATTCTCTGCGGAAAATTGGCAGAAGCTGGAGATGGAGCGAGAGGGAGAGAAAAGAGGGAGTGAGAGAGAGAGAGAGAGAGAGAGAGAGAGCGCGAATGAGAGACCGAAAGAGAGAGTGAAGAAGGGAGGCAATGAATGCTTGTCTAAAAATAATGCCTGCCATTTCATGTGCATTTTGGAACGAAAAAAACTGGGGAGAGAGAGAGAGAGAGAGAGGCATGTGGCTTCTAATCTTCTCTGTGGCTTCTGTCAGAGTAAGCAGAATACTTCGAAAGAGAAGGAGAGAATAGTCAGGAAAAGAGAAGGAGAAAAATGATGGGGAGAGGTGACGAGAGAGAGAGAGAGAGACGCAGCTACTGTGTTTGAGAGAAAAAGAGGAAAATTAGAGAGACTTAGGGGTGGGGTAACGCTTAGAGTTAAGAGTTAATAAAACCCTGCCCATTGGGTTGAACTGCGGCAAAGCACTCCACTCCTCTCCCCTCTCTCTTTCTCTCTCTCTCCTCTCCTTTGCTCCTCTCTTCCCCTCTTTTCTTTCCTCCGCTCCTCTCTCCCTCTTTTCTCTTTCTCTTCTCTCCTCTCCTCCCTTGCTCGCTCTCTCTCTCTCTCTCTCTCTCTCTCCTGCTCCTCCCCTCCTCTGTGCTCGTCCACTCCGACACAGTGAGGTCGGCTGGAGAACTGTGCCAAAAGTGAAGGGGATTTTTATGCACTCCCCTCAACAACACACTCCACACAACCCAGCCCCTCTACACCA